>NC_080185.1:82769646-83069646 GCF_950295315.1 Erinaceus europaeus | reverse complement strand
TTGATTTTAATTTGTTTCCAAGAAATTTTTATCTTCCTCAAGGATTTACTCCTTGCTACACAGTTACTCAACACCACGTTATTAGGTCTCTAATAGCATTTCAAACCTTATGTTCTGTGCTTGATTTCTAGTTTAATTCTGTTGTGATCTGAAAAGTTTCTAAGTACAATGTTCATATCTCCTCATGCAATGCCCCTATTTCCTTGTTTATTTTTTATATGGACATTCAGACAAATAAATTGGTAATAACAGGCCATCATAATAAGTGCATTTTAATTGTTGAGTTTAGGTCACTGGCATTTAGTGAATATAAGAATTTAAGAAAATTTATTCAAATTTTTCTATGCTAACACTCTCTGTTCTTATAGTTTTTAATATTTTTATATGACTTGTGTGGTCATAAATTATGTATGCCTCCTTGCTTTTCCTAAGGACTTTTGTTTTGGAGTTACAAAATTATTTATTTTCAGCATTCTAGACAAAAAGTCAATTTTTCTTGAAAGTAGGTAAAACTCAGGTTTGTTTTAATATTCGCCATTATTATGCTCCTCCTTTTCCTCATTTTATTTTTGGATATTATAACTTTTTGTTTGGGTTTACTGTTCTTTCATAAGATCTTTTTAGTGTTTCTTGTAGAGCTGCATAATCTAAATAACATGACAGGTTTTTTATAGATAATGTTTTTCATTGAGCACTCTGTCATCCTTTTCTAAACTAAAAAGTTTCTGTAGAGAAATCTGTGGACGGTCTTGTTGGATTTCCTTTATATTTGACTTTTTGATTGTTTTCTTCCTGTATTCACGATACTTTATTTATCTTTGCTTTTTGACATTTACTTATAATATGTCTTGGTGGATATATTTGGGGTTATTTTGTTTGGAACTTTTTAAGCTTCTTGAATCTGAGTACCTGTCTCTGCTAGATTTTGGGAAGTTCTCAATTCTTTTTTTTTTTTCCTGCTAGGTTTATTGCTGGGACTCTGTGATGGCACTATGAATCTGCTGCTCCCAGCAGCCATCCCCCCCAATTTTATTAGGTAGGATAAAAATTGAGAGAGGCTGGGGAGATAGAGAAAGGGTTATAAAGATAGACACCTGAATATCTGCTTGAACCCCATGATGTAAACCCGCTGCAGGTGGGAAGCAGGGGATCAAACCTGGGTCCTTGATCATGGTATTATGTGTCCTTAACTAGATGTAGCCCTGCCCAGCCCCCTCAGTTATCCTTTTAAATAAAATTCTTCTCCTTTCACACTTTTCTTTCTGGCATACCTATGAGGCTAATGTTTATAACGTTGTTCCACAGAAGTCTTATCTTCATTATTTTATTCTTTCTTCTTCCTCTTCTGGTATTTTTCCTCCATCCACCTTTACCTCAAGCTCACTCATTTATGTGGCTTTTAGTTTCTGTTATTCTACTGTTAAGCCCTAGAAGGGTTTTTTTTTTAATAGTGAGGTTTTATATAGAGACACTATATTTTGGTGGCAGGCATACACATATAGAGATGAAATGCAAACCCTTGAAATACTGCAAATGAATAATAGATCAATTGCCAAAAAATGAAGTGGTTGTCAGAAATATGTTCCTTCTTTCTTACATTTAATTGAATCTAATGGGTTTGAAGAGTGGCATGGTAGCAGCTCAACCAAGTAATAGCACCAAAGAATTTAGAAATTGAACTTTTTCAGAAGCTTCAGTCCTTGAGGATAAGTTCTTCTCCCTGCTTGCCCTTTAAGTTGCTTAAGGCATTTGTTATTAATTGGAGGTATATATGACACTTTCATTCATCCATTTATTTTTGGTACTACTGAAGTACAGCAAGGTGTACTTAGAAGCACTAGTCCACATTGTGTGATATTAGGCCAGAATGGCAATTATAAACTGGCATAAAGTTGAAGGAGAGGGACAAGTACTCTAGATCACTATCCATATGCTCTGATTTATAACATATATAACAACAAAACCCTATCCTTTTTCCTAAGTTCTTTTTAAGAAAGATTAAGTTTGAATGATTACTCTCAGTTCATATTTCGTTTCATAGGTTAAACTAAAATTACGATATGGACATATTTGACAGATACCTTCTTGGTTCAAATATCCTAGTGAAACAAGATAAATACAATAAATAATCTTTGTCATATTACTGGTTTGCGCAGTTTATACACAGAAGCTTCAGAAAACTAGCAGAGTTTCTTTTCTCTCTTTATCTGTTCTATGGCTTCTAGCTGCTTCTATCCAATAAATAAATAAAGATAATAATTTCTTTTAAAAATTAAGGATTTTAAAGGTTAGCCAAAAAATTGTTTTAGAGCAACACACACACACACACACACACACACACATATTCCTTTTTTATGCATTGCCAATTTTTTTTCTAACCTCAGAAAGCTATTTTAAGTACCAGATATTTCTCTTTAACAGGAAGTTTTACCTTGGCTCTAATCTAAATCCTTCCTGCTGTTCTTCAAATTCCTCTTCATCCATCCTTGGCTAAAACTGGTAGATCGGGATAAGTTATTCAGACTTCCCAGTGCCCCCACTGGTAAGGGTCCTACCTCCCAGTCTAGGACAGAGGCCTGCCACTGGGCAATCTTGTCGATATTCTCCAAACGTCGTTTGCGCTCATTGATCTGCTGAGTCACATTTCTCATGACAGCCAGAGCAGCTGCAACATACCTGTAGTCACTGTGAAAACAAAAAGATATAATTGAAGACATAAGAAAACACTCAAAAACACTGATAGTCCTACAATGTTTACTAATTATGAAAGCAACCCAGATACCCAAAAGCAGGTGAGTGGCTGAGAAAGTTGTAGAATATATACACAATGGAATAAACAATGAAATACCAGGACTGAGTATGGTGCATTACAACAAAGCAAAGGACCCTGGTGAAAAAGTGAAAGGAGGCAATGTACAGGGTGCAGATGTCCTGGAGCATGGTGGTGGGAAAGGGACTAAGTCTAGGGTGAGAATGTTCTACAGACACCTATCACCAGGAAATAAGAAAATGTAACTATGTATCAAAAACTGTATTATAAACTATAATAGACTATATAAATAAAGGAAAAAAACATAAAACACTAAATTGAGTAAAAGCACCTATGTTTTGGATGTAAACCCTGATAATCCTAACACCCTAACTGCTAACAGAGTCCTGATTTTCAGAATAAATTTATGCCACATGGAGTAAATACTATATTCCTATACTCTATAGAGGTGTCTGTGCAAATTAGTTAGGGCAAAACTATTAAGCAACCTTGATTTTACTTTTAATTTTTTTCTTTATTTCCACTCTATTGGGGAGTTAATGGTTTACAGTATAAGCAGCCTCCTTTAAGGAAGTGAGCTTGTCTTTTCTTGGCTCTTACTCAAATTTGAGGAAAGGAGTGGATGTTATTGCACAACAACTTTGGATAGGGATCCATTAGTAATAAATGATAAAAGAGATGGTAAATATTCCTAGACCTTGATGTGTGTAAGGATTCCTTCTTGATCTTTGACTTTTTGTACTAGCCAGGATACAAAAATTAGTGGCTTAAAAAATAAGGACCTAACAAGGATTCAGAGGACCTAGTGGGGGTTGTATTGTTATATGGGAAACTGGGGAATGTTATGCATGTACAAACTATTGTACTTACTGTTGAATGTAAAAGATTAATTCCCCAATTAAAAAATCAGAAAAAAAAATAAGGACCTATATCTCTTTCATGTAAAAGAAGTCTGCAGCAGACAGTTTATGCCTGTTACAATATCTCCATTGTCATCAGAAACTTAGGTTTCTTCTAGCTTTTTAAAATTCTATCCCTAAGGACATGAATCTTGCCACTTTTGTCATCAAGGCTTCACCAAGCCTGAATGACTTTTTCAGAGAAAGAGACACTTTCCTGACCTTTTTTATGTGAGTTTTTATTTGGTATATTTTTTTCCTTTTTTTAACTAAACATGTTTCCCACCTCTTGTGAGGCTTGGATTTATTTTCTCATTTTACAAGAGTAAATCTACATTCATCCCCAGCTTATATCATCCTCCACTGTCATGCACCTGGAACTGAAGATTTCCCTTCCCCAAAAATCCTTTATTTTGGGACCAAATCCAGGACAAGTTCTACTTTGTGTTTCTCCTTTATGTTCTGATTTCTCAACTTCTGTTCACAAGTAAGACCATCTCATATTCTTCCTTCTTTTTCTGTTTTATCTTAATACAATTCCTTCAAGCTGTATCCTCTCCTGGAGATATATCCTAAAGAATCAAACACACTCATCCAAAGAGGTCTGTGTTATAGCCCAAACTTGGAAGCAACGTAGGTGCAACGTGGGTGGCTAAGAAATGGAATACTACTCAGCTATTAAGAATAATAAACCCACTGTCATTTTCTTTACTAATATGTTGTAGTTTGGTATTGCTGGAGGAAAGTAGGTACAAGGGTCTTTTAACTACCAGGATATATCTCTTAAAGTAACTCCTCTTAGCTGGCATTCCTGGATCCAAGTCTTTTCTCAGCAAAATAACACACTATTGTACTCAAATGCTGTTGCATTTTAATGCTGCTGTTGTTGCCAGAGATTCAGTACTTTATGCTGACAGAAGGGGAAAGGAGTGAAATAAAAGGACACATTTTTTTTATGTTTTTAAATATTTATTTATTTATTCCCTTTTGTTGCCCTTGTTGTTTTATTGTTGTTGTTATTGATGTCGTCATTGTTGGATAGGACAGAGAGAAATGGAGAGAGGAGGAGAAGACAGAGAGAGGGAGAGAAAGGCACCTGCAGATCTGCTTCACCGCTTGTGAAGTGACTTCCCTACAGGTGGGGAGCTAGGGGCTCGAACAGGGATCCTTACGTGGGTCTTTACGCCACCTGCACTTAACCCGCTGCGCTACCACCCAACTCCCAGAAAGACACTATTACACTAGTGCTCCCTCCAGTGTGTTTGGGGTAGGCTCCAACCTGGTTGGCAAAGCAGGTTCATTGTCCTTATGAACTATTTGGCCAGTTTGTCTATTTTCTACAAATTTCTATTGAACAGTATTGTCATTAAAACTTTCAATAGGGAGTTGGGTGGTGGCACAGCCAGTTATGCGCATGTGTCGCAAAGCTCAAGGACCAGCATAAGGATCCTGGTCGAGCCCCTAGATCCCCACCTGCAGGGGAGTCACTTCACAAGCGGTGAAGCAGGTCTGCAGGTATCTGTCTTTCTCTCCCCATCTCTGTCTTCCCCTCCTCTCTCTAGTTCTCTCTTTCCTCTCCAACAACAACGACATCAATAACCACAACAAGGGTAACAAAAGGGGAAATAAGTGAATAAATATAAAAAAATTCAATAATAGGATAGTTTCTATAATACCTAATCACTTTATCCTTCGAATATGTTTCAAGATAGTTCTTCTAAAAACAAAGCACTTTTATTCTGAGCCTCAATGAACAATAGCTATTATCAATTTTTCTTCAAGGTCTCATTATCCTATTGCTGTCTCATATTGAATTATGGATTCAAATAATACTTTCTATATATCTTTTGTATATACTACCTAAAAGTTTCCTATCTCAGTCTGTCGTTGAGCTGTTGATTTAGCATACTGAACTGGAAAGATTTATATTTGTTCATGTTACATTGAGTCATATTACAGTTACTTGCTACAACCTATTTGGAAATCTACTGAGTTCAGTACCATTGCCAAAACTCCCTCAACAAGATTATCTGAGCATGCTCTTTAGAATCACAGTGGAGTGATTAAAGAATAATTATTTTTAGTGCAGAATTTGCTGACATAAATAAGCACCATTGTTCTTTGGACCCATTTTCTGTCTTCCATGCCTTTATTTTCTCTTACGTAAGGATACAGGTAAAATCACTCGAGCCACTTTCTAGAAGGTAATGCTTACAGTTATACTGCACAATGTGAGTTACAACAGTCAATTTAATTCTGCAGTTCTAATAGGTATGAGTTCAGTTCCTTAATGAAAAGACTGGTTGAGTGGGGGTAGATAGTGAGACACCTGGTAAAGTGATCTTATCACATGCATAAGTACTCTGGTTCAAGCTCCTGGCTCATGAATGGTGGAACGGAGATGCAGTTGTCTCTCTCACTCTCCCTATCACCCCTCCCCTCTCAAGTTATTTCTGTCTCTATTAATGACAACAAAAACAACAAAAATTTTAAAAGATTGGCTGCAATAAGACTATCTTGTTGCAAAAATGTTAGTTAACCTTCCTGTTGTGTGTTTTTCCTTCTTAATTAGTTGCTTACTTAAATAATGATGGGTAGAGGTGAAAATCTCATCTTTCTCCATGCAAAGATAATATTTTTTAAATTTATTAAATACCAACCATCTAATCTTTTTTGTCAGAGACCACTGTCATAAACCACAAGCACCCTGAATTTCAGATTCAGCTCAGCTATCTGAACACCTATATGACCAAGCCTCCAAGCTGACAACAATCTCTAATTTTCTTCAAATATAAACTACTGACATGAACAGTAGTAGCTATTTTTAAGTAATATCAAAAGGGGTGGCCATGGGGATGATTTTGGGCCTAAGAGTCACAAAAAAAAGGAGATCAGAGATTATTGCAATCAGCAACTGTCTTTCTCAATCACTTAGCACTTTGGACCGCAGAGGAAGAAAACAGAGGAGAACAGGGATTCAATGAGTCAAGAAGTCCTTGGAGCAGGAGTTACATTCACAATGTAAAGCACAACAGTGGAAAATGTCTAACATGTTCTATCTAATAATTGTTTGTTATTTATTTTACTTTGGGGTATTAATGATTTGCAGTGAATACAGTTGTTGGTGCATGTGTAAAATTTCTCAGTTTTCTGCAAACACTCTTTCCCAGCCTACCTCCTCCTCCACCAATATGATGCACCAGGATCTGAAAATCTTTGCTCCCCCCACCTTCAGCCCAAATCACTTTTTTGGTACAGTACACCAAACCAAGTCCAAATTATACTTGTGTTTCATTGATCTATTTTGTTTTCTCAATGTCTGTCCATGAATGAGATCATGCCATACATATTCACCATTTTCTTTCTGACAGGGCACTTCACTATCACCATTACTTTTCAATACAGTATTGGAATTGCTCACCATAGCAATCTGGCCAGAGAAAGGAATTGGAAGGGAAGAAATCAAATTCTCACTCCTTACAAATGATATGATAGTATACATAGAAAAACTTTAATAATCCATCAAAAGGCTTCTTAAAAATATTTAGCAATATAGGAAGGTATCAGTCTACAGAATTAATATACAAAAATTAGTGGTGTTCTTTTAGGCAAACACTAAGTCAGAAGAGGAGGATATCCAGAAATCACTCCCATTCACTGTGGAAGCAAAATCAATAAAATATCTACAAATAAACCTAAGCAAAGAAGGGAAATACTTGTATACTAAAAACTATGAGTTGCTATTCATGGAAATAGAAAATGATACAAAGAAATAAAAAGATATTCCATGTGCATGGATTGGAAGAATTGATATCATCAGTATGTTTCAGCTCAGCTATCTGAACAACTATACATAAGTATACCTTCAAGATGACAATAGCCTCTAATTTTCTGTAGCTATAAACTACTGACATAAACAGCAGTAGCTATTACTTAATATAATTTTATAAGTAATATCAAAAGCTGTGGTCATAGGCATGGGCATAAAGAATTTTTTTGCGCATATTGACTTACAGTTTAACAACAGCTCTCATTAGTATTACTCATTAGTCTCTTACCTATGGTCCTGGGAGGTATACTTGAGGAGCTCAGCTAATTGTAAGGGATACTTGCAGATCTTCTGTACTGGAGTTAGAAGGAAACCATCAATAGCAATGTCGATCATCTGCTGTAATAGGCGACAGGCCTCAAAGAAGTGCTGGTAGCGACTGTCCTTCATCAGCTTTGAAAGCTCCATGCAGGCATCCAAGTGGTTGTTACAGTACTCAGAATATATCCAGAATCCATCTTGCTATCAGCAGAATGAAAAGAAAGGGAAAGGCTACTGAGGATTCCAGCATAAGCTTTGGAGAAATGGATAAATAGGCCTTGTTCTTACAAAAGAATCTTAAAATGATAAGAATATAAATCTCCCCTAAATTAATTATTAGTTTGTAAATAAAATAAATTATTTGAGGGGTCAGGTGATGGTATACCTGGTACAAGGACCCTGGTTTGAGCTCCCAGTCCCCACATGGAGGGGAAAGCTTTGCAAGTTGTGAGGCAGTGCTGCAGGTCTCTCTCTCGCTCTCTCCCTCCCCCTCCCTCACTCTCTATCACCCCATTCTGTTTTGATTTCTGGCTGTCTGTATCAAATAAATAAAGATAATAAAATAACAAAATAGAGCGCTGCTGCAACATCTACTCCGGCGGTTGCGGGCTGGTACTGGAGTTGGTTTTGAGCTCTGTGTGAGGTGCCGCTGTCACCGCTGCCCTTGGATTGATCGTTCCCATCCAGTTTATAATGAATCCCAGCATGAAGCAGAAACAAGAAGGAATTCAAGAAAATGTAAAGAATAGTCCTGCCCCAAGAAGAACTCTGAAAATGATTCAGCCTTCTGCAACTGGATTACTTGTTGGAAGAGAAAATGAGTTGGTTAAAGACTTGTCAAAAAGGAAACAATGGAATGAGCAGTTAACATCTAAGACTTCCATCTCTGGAGTAGTTATCCCAGAGTATAATGAAAATGAAAATCTTGGAGAAGTCACCCAAGAAGCCTTTGATCTTATGATTGCAGAAAACCCATCTCCTCAGTACTGGAAAGAAGTAGCAGAACAACGGAGGAAGGCTCTCTATGAAACACTTCAGGAAAATGAGAAACTTCATAAGGAAATTGAAGAAAAAGACAATGAAACTTCCCGCTTGAAAAAGGAGAATAAAGAATTGGCAGAAGTAGCACAACAAGTACAGTACATGGCAGAGATAATTGAGAGGCTGACTGGTGAACCTCTGGATAACTTTGAATCACTGGATAGTCAGGAATTTGATTCTGAAGAGGAAACTGGTGAGGATTCTGAAGTGGAAGACTCAGAAATTAGTACTGGTGCCGAAGAAACTGTATCTTCTTCTACAGATTCGAAACCATGTATTTGAAATTCATTAATATCTGATTCTCGAGAAATATGCTGCCAAAGTTTACCTCCACTATAGTTCTTTGTAGCAAAGCAAAAAACTATATAGTGCAAACTTGAAATCAAACTTTTCTGGTTTGAGACCTGGGACCTTATTATTATATTAAAATACAAATATGTATTTTTAATCTATAATGTTTTATGTAAATAGCATTTTCTTAGTTGTCAAACATTGTGATATATGATAAATAAACTTCAGTCTATTAATGAGTAAAAAATAAAATAAAATAACAAAATAAATTATTTGTGAACTAGACAAACAAAGTTTATATTGCAAAAATATCTGACTAGGAATAATGATGAATATATTTAAAAGAAATGTGTTGCTGAAAGGAGACTGGTACTCACAAGAGTGAAATGTACAGTGACTATAAATTTTAGACCCTAGGACACTAAAAGAGATAGTTAACAGTTGTCTGAAAATGACAGACTAGGTTGTTTTAGACAAATATTACCACTGAAAAAATGGAAAATATAGTACATTGTCTTTGAAAGAATCATAGCATTCAAAGTCTAAAATTGACTCTACAGACTTTCTCTTAGGAAATACACCTCAGATTGTTTACAGTTAAAGATGACTTGACATATGAAAATCATGACATAGAATTGTATATATATATATATATATATATATATATATATATACAATTCTATGTCATGATTTTCATATAATTAAGCATGCACAAAGAAGGAAAACAGACAGTAAAAAGAAAGCATATGTAAAGATAATAAAGAAACAGTGAAGGAGAGTACTTCAGCATCTCCTTTGCCTCATCTTGCATGGAACTTGAAGAAATAACATTAAGTAAGAGACTCCAAAAAGATAAAGATGAATATAGGATGATTTCACTAGTAGGCAGAACTTAAGAAACAAGAACAGAAATGGGCAACACAAACTAAAACATGGATTTGGCAAGGCGTATTGCACCAAAGCAAAGGACTCTGTGGAAGGAGGGAGAGAGGTTTTGGGGTCCTAGTGCATAATAGTGGAAAAAGACCCAGCTTGGGGGGTGGCATAATTTTTTGCAGACACTTATCATGGTGAAAGGAGAAATTTCACTTGTGTTAAAAACTGTTCTGTAAGTGATTAACACTTTCCCAACACACACACACACACACACACACACACACACACACACATACACACTTGAATGCTAACAATAGGAGAATTTGGGATAAATGGAACGTGAATAGTCTGTTCTGTTCTTACTAAACTTCTGTAAGTTTGAAATTCTCTTCAGTTTTTAAAAACCTATACACTTTTTCTTAACAGTTGATCAGTATTCATTTAAAATTATCTAAACTTCAGCAGTAACAAATGCTGGAGGGGTGGTGGGGAACAAAGGAACCCTTCTGCACTGCTGATGGGAATGTAAATTGGTTCAACTTCTGTGGAGAGCAGTCTGGAGGACCCTCAAAAGGCTAGAGATGGACCTTCCACATGACCCAGTAATTCTTCTCCTAGGGATATACCCAAAGGACATGATAACACTCAACCAAAAAGACATGTGTACACCTTTGTTCATAGCAACACAATTCGTAACAACTAAAACCTGGAAACAAACTAGGTTCCCAAAAACAGAAGAGTGGCTGAGAAAGCTGTGATATATTTACATAATAGAATACTATGCAACTATTAAGAACAATGAACCCACCTTCTCTGACCCATCTTGGATGGAACCAGAAGGAATTATGATAAGTGAACTAAGTCAGAAAGAAAAGATGTGCATGAAATGATCCCACTCATAAGCAAAAGTTGAAAAAGAAGAACAGAAAGGGAAACACAAATCAAGATCTGACTGAGTTTGGAGTAGGACATCAAAGTAAAAATCTCTGGGTGGAGGGTAGATGTTCAGCTAACTGGGGGTGGAGAGGGGGATCAAGACATAGTCCTTTGGTGGTGAGAATGGTGTTGATAAATCGCTATTTACTTAATATGAGAGGGGAAAAACTGATTTAATATCTCAAACCTTTTAATGTACAGACCATAGGCTGAGTATATGTTCCTTCAGTCTAACAACTTAAGACTTCAAAAGTGTAATCAGAATGAATTTTATCAGTGGTCTCAAATTGTTGATACATTTCTAATAATGACTTGTTCTTTGAAATGTTGACTCTTCTAAAGCTTAGACCAGGGATAACAGAAACAACTAGTGGTGTTACTTTATAAGTAACATCAAAGGACATAAATTATGGTGAGGTCATGTATCATACAGCAAATCCTAACAAAGGGATTTTGGAAGTCCACCCAATTGCCAAATAATTTGACTATAGCAATGACTATCTATTGCCTTCTTAAACCCTAAAATAGCAGAAAACTCCTGCTTCTTCTATAGAGCCTATATTTCCCCAAGTCCTGGAACCTTTAGGGTGGGGCTCACTTTCTTGCATACTTCTCTCAATTCATACCAAATGATACTGCATCTGCTGATCCCAACCTAATCAATGCAATCAATACCACCTCAGCATGCTTCTCTATAGACTTCAGAGACTTCAGGCATGGAATGTCAACCCTTCAGCTTCCTTACTCAGATGAGACCTTTGCCTTCTCATAGGATTCTCTAATTCCATTTTTGGTGGTTCACTTTCTAACAAAGCCCCAAAACCTAGATATTGAGCAGGTCCCATGAGATAGGACATATATACACGTATATACATAAATTTGGGCAAAATATATACCTGAAAGCAAAAGTGCACAATAGTCTGCAGTGAGTCAGTATATGCAGAAATCAAGTAGAAAGACTTAAAAAGACACCATAAAGTGCCCAATGAAATAATTTCTACTTAGACTCACCTACTTCCTATTACACTTCTCTCAGTCACTCCAAAGCTAACCTTATCAAAGTAAGGACTACAAAAGCTGAATAAGGACAAGAGACTCACTTATTTTAATGATGCATTTAGTCACTATCAACCTACCCCATCACCTGGGGCCCTAGTCGGGGAGTCCTGAGATTCCCAAATAGACATGACGGGCCTAGACCTTGATTAGATCTTTATCTCCATTCTTACTGGCCATCTCCATCAGTAACAACACAACAGACCCTTTGGTGGTCCCACATAGGACCTTGCCCTCAATGTTGATGAACAATGGTAGAGATTTTTCCATCCTCTAAAGGGAGGCTGGACAACATAATCTATCTTCCACCTGAGGAAGATGGGTCCTGAAATTGAGACAGCTTGGAACATTTCTACTCATGACCTCAGAATGCAAGCTCAGATCTATAGGGATGCAGAAGTTACACAGGCTCCTAAGCCGAATATGGGCCCCAGATCACATCGATGATTAGGGTTAGGGTTGGGGTTGGGGTTGTGTTTGGGGTTGGGGTTGAGGTTAGGGTTAGGGTTAGGGTTAGGGTTAGGGTTAGGGTTAGGGTTAGGGCTAGGGCTAGGGCTAGTGTTAGGGGTTAGAGTTAGGGTTAGAGTTAGAGTTTATAGTCAACAATATTTATATACCTTTCACATATTTGAGAGCTATTGTCTTCACTGTTACATCTTCCTAGCCCCTTTTTCAGCCATGACATCCATTCCCAGACAATATATTGGATCCACCTGCCATCAGATGCCAGCCTCCAAAAAAATGTATTGTCATGTCTCTTTGGAATATAACTAAAATAGTTCTACTAACCATCTACATTTTGAAGATCCCCAAATCTTCTTCTCAAATATTCCAGCCTTTAAGTTAATTATTAGTCAGCAATTTTGGGCTTTATATGTTTTTTTTTTTCCAACCACCAGGTCCAGATGCTAATATTATGCCATCCAGACTTCCCAGAGCATATGACTCCACCAATGTGTGCTGCAGCCCCACTTTTCCTTAGCTATGTCCCACTAGGGAAAGAGAGAGACAGGTTGGGATTATGGATCATTCTGCCAACACCCATCTTTAGTGGGGATGCAATTATGGAAGCCAAACCTTCCACTTTCTGCACTCCAAAATAACCCTGAGCCCATAGTCCCAGAGGGATAGCTTTCCTATGAAAGTTATCAGTGGAAGGGATGTTATACGGGTTTTTCTGGTGCTGGGAATTGTGTGGAGTTGTTCTCTTCTTTTCCTATATTTTTTGTCACTGTTTACTTTTTATAAATAAAATTTTAAAAAATATTTAAACTTGAAAAAAATCTGACATTAGTACCTGACATACTGACAAAACCTAGTAGAAATTACAGACAACAGAAATTAGTAGGGAAAACACAGGTGGATGGAATTATTTTTTTTACAGACATGTAATTCTTGTTATTTAAATGTTCAAGTTCACTGGCTATAGAAAAATGCAAATAAAGGCCACAACTTCTGTGAGACTGTATAGAAAGTATGTAAAGAAAATACAATAATAGCAATTATTGGAGAGGTTGTAGGGGTAAAGGAATAACATAGTACTGCTGGTGGGAATATAAACTGGGTTAACCCTTTGGAAAGCAATCTGGAGAACCCTCAAAACTCTAGAATTGGACCTACACTATAAAACATTACTTTCTTTTCTTGGGATATATCTGTGTATTCTTATGTTCATAGTAGCATAGTATGTAATAGTACAAATTCGAAAGCAATCTAGGTGTCCAGTGTCCAACAACAGATGAGTGGCTAAGAAAGTTGTCATATATATATATATATATATATATATATTACTCATTAATTAAAAATAATTAAGTCATCTATTTTCTTCAATTTTGTTGGAATTTGAAGGAATCATGTTAAGTAGGATAATTCAAAAAATGGATAAACATGGGGTCACTTCACTTATACATGGAAGTTAAGAAACATGAACAGTAAGAGAAAGCATAAAGAGATACTTGGGTTGGGTATAGTGTAAAAAGCAGTAAAGCAAAAGACTCTGGGGGAAGAGGGTTTGGGAGAGGATGAAGAGGGCTTTGGGGTATTAATGTACCCATGAGTCAACAACTGTAAACCACTGATTACTTAATAAAATTAAATAAAAGCTCATTTGAATTTTAAATACATCAAGGGTATGCTATGATTAAAAAGGGCATTTGCAAAGACAGAAAGCCACTCTTTACAATAATCAGCCACAATTGGAAAGAGACCCATTTGATATAGAACTTTAATTGAATTAGCAACAGTCAGAATGAACTAAAATCTTATCACCTTAATCATATTACAAAAGTGTATATACAATGTTACTGGAGAAATGGGAGATAAGCTATAAACCATGTAGGAGTTATAGTGCCATGCATTTCAGAAATCTTGGCAACTCGCAGGTCTGGGATCTTCAACCATGAGCTCAGGGATATCAAGGCACTCAGTCATTTGGAAGAACTCATTAGAGTGTCAAGGAAGCAATGTGGGCTGTTAAGCCTCAAGGGAGGTTTGCTGGAAATTAAACATATCCCCAGCAAGTTGACGGGAACAGTAAGCCTTCTGTGAACTCACAGAAAACGACAGATTTCACAAAGCTAGTTGCTGAGGTCTTGGTGCAGACTGCAAAGCTACATAGAGGACCTATAACTTGAAGGCTTAAAACAAGTCTAATGATAAATGGCAAATATATAGCCTTCCTTCCCCACATATAAGCAAAAGAAAAATACAAAAACAGGTATGGAAAACCATTCTGTTATCAAATAAAATAAATTTTCAGGCAAGGTAGGCAATAGTAGTCAAAGAATGAATCTGGAACTATACCAAATTAAAAACCTTCCTCACAGCAAAAGAAATCACCACCCAAACAAAGAGACCTCCCACAGAATGGAAGAAAGTCTTTGCATGTCATACACCAGACAAGAGTCTAATAACCAAAGTATATAAAGAGCTCACAAACTCAGCAACAAGAAAACAAATGACCCCACCCATAGGGAGACGATATGAACAAAATATTCACATCAGGAGAAATTCAAAAGGCCAATAAACATATGAGAAACTATTCCAAGTCATGCATTGCCAGAGTAATGGAAATAAAGACAACAATGAAATACCACTTTACTCCTGTGAGAATGTCATGCATCAGAAAGGGTAGCAGCACCAAATGCTGGAGAGGTTGTAGGGACAAAGGAACCCTCCTGAACTGTTGCTAAGAATGTACTCCTATGGAGAACAGTCTAGAGAACTCTCAGAAGACTAGAAGTAGACCTTCCTTATGGCCATGCAATTTCTCTCATGGGGATATATCCCGAGGAACCAAACACACCCACACAAGAAGACTTCTTTATGATTATGTTCATAGCAGAACAATTTGTAATAGTTTTAGACCTAGAAGCAACCCAAGTGTCCAACATAGATGAGTGCTTGAGTAAGTTCTGGTATTATATACACAATGCAATACTACTCAACTATTACAAATGGTAATTTCACTTTCTTCATCTCATATTGCATGGAGCTTGAAGGAATCATGTTAAGTGAAATAAGTGAGAGAAAGAAGGATGAATATGATATGATCTCACTCATATACAGAAATTGAAAAATACTACCATGACACCAACCTGGGCAGGAGACCTCACCAATGTGTCCTGGAGCCCCACCTCCCCAGAGCCCTTACCGCACTAAGGAAAAGCAGAGACAGGCTGGATGAACAAATCAATCTGTAAATACCTATATCCAGCAGAGAAGCAATTACTGAAGCCAGACCTCCAACCTGCTGTACCTCACACAGACATCTGGTCCATACTCCCAGAGAGATAAAGAATAGGGAAGCTTCCAATAGAGGGGATGGGATATGGCACTCTGGTAGTAGGAACTGTATGAATTGTACCGCTCTTATCCCACAGTCTTGTTGACCATTATTAAATCACTAATAAAATTTTTAAATTGAAATTGAAAAATAAGAAAAC
Source organism: Erinaceus europaeus (assembly GCF_950295315.1). Lineage (NCBI taxonomy): Eukaryota > Metazoa > Chordata > Mammalia > Eulipotyphla > Erinaceidae > Erinaceus > Erinaceus europaeus. Next base: position 83,053,743 of record NC_080185.1, on the reverse strand, counting down.
AAAGCATAAATTGTACTAAGTCTGGTGTATTACATCAAAGTAAAAGACTCTGAGGTGGTGGGGAAGGTACATATAATGTACCATAGTGGTAGAGGAAGACCTAGAAATGGTTGAATTGCTATGTGGAAAACTAAGAAATATCACACATATACAACTACTGTATTTTACTGCTGACTGTGAACTATTAATTCCCCCTGTAAAGAAAAATTATAAATAAATAAATAAATAAAGACTTAAAGGTCCAGGAGATAGCTCACTTCCTGGCTTATGTGCCTTACCCTGCACTGAAATGTTGCTGATGTGCTTGCTCAGTATTGTACACATGAATTCTTCCCTCCAAATTTTATAATGTTACAAGCAACTGGTTTGTATTCAAATATAAGATAGAACAATGTAAATGTTTGGAGAGAAGTGATACTGGGTGTAGAATATGTGCTTCCAGAATTACATGTCTACTTAAAAAATATTCAATCCAACAATAAGGTATAATAAGTATCAATATATGGACCTTAAAACATAGATAAATCCAATGATACAAATAAAGTACTTACTGACAATCAAGAGAGACCTGACAGCAAAATAATGGTAGTAGGAAAATATAACATACTACTCACAGCAAGAGACAAAAAAATCAACAATGAAATAATGGTCTTAAATTAAGGCACAGAAAAGGTGGGCTTAATCTAGTTATGTATCAAGAGATATGGATGATCATTGATAGATGACATATATATAGATAGATAGATAGAGAAAGAGAGAGAGAGACAACATTCAGTCCCCAAAAAGATGAAAACATGTTCTTCTCAAGTGCAAATGGAACATTCACAAGTATTGAGCATACATTTGAACACAAAAATAGTCTTTTTAAAGTGGCTCTTCAAATTATGAGGGTATGAAGTTAAAACAGTCAGTCACAAAACTTATAAAATACCCAAAATGTGGAATAATGAATGGGTCTGAATAAATCAAAAGAGAAATTTAAAATTACCCTTATATATACCAGCTACTAAATCATATGGAATTCAGTGAAAACAGTCTTTATATATACATATACCATATACATATGTATATTCCCTTTTGTTGCCCTTGTTTTATTATTGTTGTTATTATTGATGTCATTGTTGTTAGATAGGAAAGAGAGAAATGGAAAGAGGAGGGGCAGACAGAGTGGGGGAGAGAAAGATAGATACCTGCAGACCTGCTTCACCACTTGTGAAGAGACTCCCCTGCAGGTGGGGAGCCAGGGGCTTGAACCAGGATCTTTACACAGGTCCTTGTGCTTTGTGCCAATTGCACTTAACCTGCTGCACTACCACAAGACTCCCCAAAAACAGCCTTAGCGAGGAAGCTTATGGCAATACAGGTCCACATTAACAAAAATCTCAAATAAACTATCAATGGCCTCACAAGAAAACCTACAAGTAAAGGAGCAATAAGGAGCCCAAAAATTCCGCAGGAGGAGAGCGATAACAAAAACCAGAGTGAAAAATTACTTAAATAGAAACAAAAAAGATTATTAAAGTGACCAAACAAATAAAATACTTATTCTTCAAAAGGATAAATAAATCACTGGATATACTCACCAAGACAAAAGAGAAAATTTATAACAAAAGTAGTCAGAAATAAGAGAGATGAAATTACAACTGATGATGCAGAGATACAAAGGTCCATAGGAGAATACTGTGAGCTTCTCTATGCAAATGAAATGAACAGCAGTATATAAAATGGGAACTATCTTAGAGTCATTTCTTCTGCCAAGCCTGTCCCAAGAGACCAGTCCCTGGTACACAAATTAAAAGCTTTACCACAAGGGGGCAGAGTCAAGATGGAGACCTGAAAGCAGCAAGGAGGCAGCCTCTCCCCAAAAACTTATTCCAACCCTGGTAATTGTAAACTGAAACAAGATTTTCAGGTCTATAGGAGATAAACTATAAAGAAAGGGTAAAACAGGAATCAGAATGAAAAAAATATAAACTGTCTATAAGCCAGCAAAAAGGAGCTTAAAGGACAAAGGAAGCAAAACAGTGAGTCAGAGGTAGCTGGTTTGGGGAAATAGGGCAAAGACTAAGAGGCCCACCCACCTGTGGAATTTAAAACACCAAAGGGGAACCTTCTGTCAGAAATCAGTGGGGAGTCATTTAAAACTGCCCCACAGCATTCCAGCTAACTAAGAGACTGTTTGGGTGGGGTGGTATTCTACTTTCCCAGTCTGACTTGACTAACAGGATGCCTCTTTTTGTTATTGTGTTAGCTTGTTGGATATTGGGTGAAGGTTGTTCACATAAAGGAATGCCATTGACTTTTGTATGTTAGTTTTGTAGGCTGATATTTTACTGTATTACCTCATAATTTTCAAAAGCTTCCTGCCGGATTCTTTGGATTTTTCTATGTATACTATCATATAATCAGCAAATAGTAAGAGCTTGTCTCCTTCTATTCTAATCTGTATCCCTTTAATATCTTGCTCCTGCCTGATTGCTATGGCAAAAACTTCCAACACTATGTTGAATAGTAATGGTGACACTGGGCAGCCCTGTGTAGTACCTAATCTAACGGGAAATGCTTCCAGTTTTTTGCCATTGAGTATGATGTTGGCTGTGGGTTTGCTATATATGGACTCCATTATATTCAGTAATTTTCCATCTATTCTCATTTTTTGTAGCATTTTCATCATAAAGTGATATTGGATATTGTCAGAGGCTTTCTCTGCATCTACTGATACAACTATGTGGTTCTTGGTCTTGCACTTATTGATGTGGTGGATCACAATGATTGATTTACATATATTAAACCAACCCTGCATCCCTGGGACAAACCCTACTTGATCATGATGAACAATCTTTTTAATATACTGCTGTATTTAGTTTGCTAGAATTTTGTTCAATATTTTAGTATCTATGCTTTTCTGTCGGGCTAGCGATGCAAGAGAGAGATGACCCAGGAACTAAGGTGCAAGGCAATTCAAATCTTTATCCATTTGAGTGCCCCAGAGTCAGGTGGTAGCACACCTGGTTAAGCCACATGGCACAAACTGCAAGGGCTGGTGTCAGCCTCCCGGTCTGGCATGCACTTCTCTAGCCAGAAAACGGAAGAGGCAAGTCGGAAACGGAAGTGGCTTGACAATACCATATATGGTTAGGAAAGGGACAGAGAAAGGTGAAAGGGGCTGGCAAAGGTAGGGACTTCCTTAGCAACTGTTGCTAGGGGTTTAACTGGTAGGATTAATAATACCCTGCTGTCTTGAGGGTAGGAAAAGAATATATTAAATGAGCAGAATGAGTGGGGAAATAGGGTGGAGGCCTTAGGCAAGCCGTGGGGGGGTCTCGTGTCCCTCCTTGCTAAACATCTCAGTAGAGAGAGAGAGACTGACAGGATGGATGTCTACCCCTCAGGTCAAGTACTGCCAAGCTCTACCACAACCTCACAATTACCCTACATTTGTCAGAGATATCGGTCAGTAGTTTTCTTTCCTTCCTTCATTCCTCTTCTTCTTCTTCTTCTTCTTCTTCTTCTTCTTCTTCTTCTTCTTCTTCTTCTTCTTCTTCCTATTCTTCTTCTTCTCCTCCTCCTCCTCCTCCTTCTTCTCTCTCTCTCTTTCTTTCTTTCTTTCTTTCTTTCTTTCTTTCTTTCTTTCTTTCTTTCGTATCCCTGTCTTCTTTTGCTATCAGAGTGATGTTGACTTCATAGGAGCTTGAAGAGAATATTCATCTGTCTTCAATCTTTTGAAAGAGTTGTAAAAATAGAGATACTAACTCTTCCTCTTAGATTTTATAGAATTCATTTGTAAAACCAACTTGTCCAGGACTTTCATTTTTGGAAAGTTTTTTTGATAACTATTTCAATTTATTTGGCTGCGATTGGCCTGTTCCTATTTCCTAGTTCGTCTTTATTTAATTTTGGAAGTTTCTAGGTATCTAGGAACTAGTCCATTTCTTCCAGGTTCTTTAGCTTGGTGGCATATAGTTGTTCATAGAAGTCTCACATGATATGTTGAATTTATGTGGTGTCTGTTGTGATATCTCCTCTTTCATTTACAATCCAATTTATTTGGGTCTTCTCCCTTTTTTGTTTTGTGAGTCTGACTAAATCTTTGTCTATTTTATTTACTCTTTTGAATAAGCAATATTTAGATTAGTTTATCTTTTGTGTGGTGTTCTTATTTTCAATGTTATTTATTTCTGCCATAACTTTAGTTATTTCAGTCCTTCTGGTTGCTTTAGGGTTCTATTGTTCTTCTTCTAAATATTGAAGGTGTGCAATCAATTTGTTTATGTGAGGTTTTTCTTGTTTCTGATTGTGTGCTTTTATGGCTATGAATTTTCCTCTTAGTCCTGCCTTAGCTGTGTCACAAATATTCTGATAGTTTTTGTTTTCATTTTCATTTAACTGTCAAAACATTTTGATTTCTTCCTTAATTTCCTCTTTGACCCTATAGTTGTTAAGTAGTGCACTGTTGAGTTTCAGTATTTTGGGGCTTTTACTAACTTTATTTTTAAATGTTAATTTAATTCCACTGAGCTGTGAGATGGTATAATTTCAATGCTCTTGAATTTGCTGGCACTGTCTTTGTGGCCTAACATATGGTCTATCCTTGAAAATTGCCCATGTGGACTTGAATAGAATGTATATTACACTTTCTTGGGGTGAATAACCCTGAAAATGTCCAATAGTTCTAGTTTATTTATCTCTTCATTTAGCTCCCTCATTTCTGTATTGATTTTCTGTCTGGATGATCTGTCATGTTGAGAGAGTAGAGTGTTGAAGTTCCCTACCATCACTTTGTTGCTGTTAATATATTGCTGTAGCTCTTTCAGTAGATGTTTGATGTATTTAGATGGTCTCTCATTGGGTGTATAGATGCTAATAATCCTTAAGTACTCTTTGACTGATCCCCTGAGCACTAAGTCCATCCCTATCTTTTTAAATTTTATTTATTTTAAGGTCTATCATGTCGGATATGATAATAGCTGTTCCTGCCCTTTTTGCAGTCCATTGGCTTGTCAGATTGTTTTCCATCCTTTGCCTTTAAGTCTATGTTTGTCTTGTTAAATTAGGTGGGATTCCTGTAGACAACATAGGGTTAGATTTTGCTTTACCACTTGTGAAGCTTTCCCCCTGCAGTTGGGAATCCGGGTGCTCAAACCCAGCTCCTTGCACATTGTACAACTAGGTGTGCTACCACCCAGCCCCATGATCTGATTGTTTATAGAAAACCTTTCAGAACTTCTTTCAAGGCAGGCTTGGTCATAGTTCATTGCTTCAAATGTTGCTTGTCTGAGAAGTTTTTTGTCCTTTTTTTTTTTTTTGCCTGCAGGGTTATTTCTGGGGCTCAGTGCCTGCACTACAAATCCAATGCTCCTGGAGGCCATTTTTTCCCCTTTTGTTGCCCTTGCTGTTTATCCTTGTTGTAGTTATTATTGTTGTTATTATTGCAGTTCTTGTTGTTGGATATGGCAGAGATAAATCCAGAGAGGAGGGGAAGACACACAGGGTGAGTGAAAGATAGATACCTGCAAACCTGCTTCACTGCCTGTGACTAAACCCTTGCAGGCATGGAGCTGGGGGCTCGAACCGTGATTTTTACCTGGTCCTTGTGCTTTGTGCCATATGTGCTTAACCCTGTGCATTACAACCTGCCCACCCCCAGAAGGTTTTTATGCCTCCATTTAGTCTGAGTGACAGTCTAGCAGGATACAGTAGTCTTGGTTGAAAGACCAAAAACCATATGATTATCTCAATAGATGCACAGAAAGCCGTTGCCAAAATCCAACATCCTTTCATGCTCAAAACACTACAAAAAATTGGAATAGATGGAAAATTCTTCAAGATACTGCAGTCCACATACAGCATACCTACAACTAACATCATACTCAGTGGGCCAAAGCTGATAGCATTCTCCCTCAGATCGAGGACTAGATAGGGCTGTCCACTGTCACTGTTAATCTTCAATAGAATATTGGAAGTTCTTGCCATAGCAATCAGGCAAAAGAAAGGAATCAAAGAAATATCGATTGGAAGAGAAGAAGTCAAACTCACTCCTTGCAGGTGATATTATAGTAGACATAGGAAAACCTGGCAAATGAGGGGTTTATGTGCTGGGAATATAGAGTGAGGACAGGATTTGCAGGTCAGTGTTTGTGAGAGGATACAGCAGTAGTCAAGGAGAGCCAAGGACAAGAACAGCAGATCACATTTAAGCTGAGGCCAGCTACAGAAAGTACATGCACATACCAGATCCTAAGCCAATGAGGAGCCCTGTGAGTTCCAATTATCCCTTTGTACAGTAGCTCCCTTCTCTCTAGAGGAGTAAGGGAAGAATTTACAGAAAAAAATGGACCTCCTGTGGAGAAACTCTTTTGTGGAGAGAATCTCAAGATTCCTAGCTCCAGGGAGTCTGGTGCTAGCGTAGTGGTTAAGTGCAAGTGTCCTGAAGCTCAGGGACCAGCGGAAGGATCCCGGTTTGAGCCCCCAGCTCCCCACCTACAGAGGAGTCGCTTCACAGGAGGTGAAGCAGGTCTGCAGGTGTCTATCTTTCCCTCCTCCTCTCTGTCTTTCCTTCCTACATTTCTCTCTGTCCTATCCAAGAACAAACGACATCAACAACAATAATAACCACAACAAGGCTACAACAACAAGGGCAACAAAAGGGGGAAAATGGCCTCCAGGAACAGTGGATTCATGGTGCTGGCACTGAGCCCCAGCAATAACCCTGCAGGCAAAAAAAAAAAAAAAAAGATTCCCAGCTCAGAAGGAAATTAACAGGCGTTATTTCCTTTTTCTTTTTCTTTTCTCTTGTTCTTCTCCTTCTCCTTCTCCTCCTCCTCCACCTCCTCCTCCTCCTCCTCCTCCTCCTCCTCCTCCTCCTCCTCCTCCTCCTCTTCCTCCTTCTTCCTTCTACTAATTTTTTTCTATTGTTATCCTCAGAAGGGCTGGAACTCTTCTCTTAGTGGTGAATTTCCTTAAGCAATCACCTGCCTCCCCTGGGAAGGTGGGAGGCTACCACCCTAGCTTTCTTGTTTCCCCTCTTTCAAGCTTTGCAATCTTTGTTGTTTTTTGTAATTGTTTAGAAATGGGGAAGATGCTGGAATAGTATAAACTGCAGACTAGTCTTCAAATACTTTTTTTTCCTTTTTCTTTTCTTTTCTTTTTTATTTTAATTTTATTCTTTTGCAAGTTTGCTTGCTTTGGCATTGCTATTAGTTTGATTCTCCTTCTTAATACTTTGACCAAATTAGCCTTAGCATTGAATTCAAAGGTGATTGTCCTCTCTTTTGTGGTAGTGGTGTCTTTTTTTGTTTGTTTGCTTGTTTGTTTGTTTTGTTTTACTTTTTTTTCTGTCTTCTCTTTTCTGGTAGTGGGGGGGGCTTGTTTGATTTTTTTTGTTGTTGTTGGTATGTTTTATTTTATCTTTGTTTTGTTTAGTCATTTTCTCTATCCCTCTATCTTTTTCTTTCCTACTCTCTGTTTGGAAAAATCTTAGCATTTGCTCCTATATCTGCTGTATACACATATGTTTTGTATCCTATATTGTGTAAGAAGTCTGACATAAAAAGGTTCTTCTTTCTTTAACTATCTCTCCCTTTATTTTCTCTCCCATCCCACAATTCCGAAATTTTATACTCAATATTGTAATTTTATAATTGTCTGACTTTACTTAAATTTCTTCTGCTATTATTGCAGTTTTTTTTTTTGCCATTGGTTGTCTCTGTTTTTGATGGGGAGAGTTTCTGTAGCCAATAGGCTTTGGTGAACTGCATCTCTCATTACTTTTGTTATTGTTGTATTTGCTGAAGTTGGTAACCAAAGTTGTAAGAGGCCCTTGGTTTACTGGGGCTTTTCCTCACTCAACACAGAACTGAATATAAATAGCCAAGGTACAAAATTAGAAAACATACCAATAAAAAAATATGGTCAAATTGAAAGCAACTAAATATTCTATGGCAGTGAATCAGGACAGAAGCCTCCCCTCTCCCCCCAAAAAAACCCTCCAAGTAAGCCAGAAGCAGCTATACATAAGGAAGATATCCAATAATAATTAAACTATCAATCACAGAAATGAGGAGAACCATTGAGGAAAAAGACTATCAGAATTAGGGAAGCAACAGATGAGACCCTCAAAGAAAATAATTTCTACCTTGAGGTAATTAGAGAATTGAAATCTGAAATAACTGAGCTAAAAGGCCAAGCTAAAAAAAATAACTGAACTGAAGAAGGAAGGGGAAGGAAGGGAAAACAAATTAACAGAAGCAGAAAACAAAATTATCCAGACATAGGATGAGCTAGAGAATACTAAAAGAAGGGGGTAAAAGAGCTAAAAAAGAGATTGAAAGACTCTTAAAACAACAATAGAGACATATGGGATGATCTCAGAAGTAATATTCACATAATTGGCTTACCAGAGGAAGAAAGAGAGGAAGGGGAAGAAAACATCTTAGAGGAAATAATTAGAGGAAAACTCCCCAGCCCTAAACAACAAAAAGGACATCAAGATTCAAGAGACCCAGAGAGTCCCAAACAGAATCAATCCATAACTGGAGATACCAAGACACATCATAGTTACAGTGGAAAGAAGTAAGAATAAAGAAAGGATCCTAAAGGCTCAAGAGAAAAACAGAAAGTCACATACAGGGGAAAACCCATTAGACTTCTCCACTCAAACTCTAAAAGCCAGAAGATAAAAACCTTCTCAGTCAAGCAACAGCTGAAGGAGGCAACTATCACCAAGAGTGCCCTGAAAGAGGTTCTAAGAGACCACCTATAAACAATAAAATCCCAAAAATACTTGCCACATATCAAAACAAATAAAAAATTGTTGAACAATGGCAATGGAATACATTAAATCCATAATATCAATAAATGTCAATAGCTTAAATTCACACATTAAAAGGCACAGAGTGGGAGGATGGATCATAAAACATAACCCAATCATATGGTGCTTGCAAGAATCCCACCTGACCCTACAAGACAAACACAGACTTAAAGTGAAAGGATGATAAACTATTATACAGGCTGATAGACCACAAAAAAAAAAAGCAGGAACAGCCATTCTCATTTCTGATATAATAGATTTTAAATTAAATAAAGTAATAAAAGATAGGGAAGGTCATTAGATAGCTTTTTCCAAAATGAAGACCCCCAAATCTCATCTGTTATATCCTTGCCTTAGTTTCCTGATTATTAAAAAATGTGCTCTTCTTAATTCTTTTTGAGACACCATGTTGCAGATGCTACCATGATGCCAACATGACTTCCCTGGGCAGACAACCTCACCAATGTACCCTGGAGCCCCACTTCTCCGGAGCCCTGCCACACTAGGGAAAAATAGAAATAGGCTAGAAGTATAGATATACTTGCAAACACCCATGTTCAGTGGAGAAATAATTACAGAAGCCAGACCTTCCATCTTCTGCAACTCATAATGATCATGAGTCCATGATTCAGAGAAAAAAAGAATAGGAAAGCTTTCAAGGGAGGAGATGGGATACATAAATCTGGTGATGGGAATTGTGAGTAATTTTCTCCATTCTTACCCTATGGTCTTGTAGATATTTTTATTTTATACATAAATTTAAAATAAATAAATAAATAAATAATAAATCACAGCAACAGTGGCAGAGTTCCATTAACTTGAAGTGATGATTGTGCCAGAACAGATTCCATTTTTAAGTCTTTATACCCCCCAAAATGAAAAAGTATATTTTTATACTTTTTATCATAAAAATGGTGATATTAATGCACTTAAGTAAGCCTTGATTTATTCTGAATGACATCCAAAGCTAAGAAGTAATGACTGGAAATTAAAAAAGAACTGGAGACTAACAGGTACAGGGGTGGAAAGATGGATAATTAAAGCAAGAGTATTACAATGTTAATGATGATATCTAGGTGACAGATTTACGGATGGTCACTGGAAAACTATCAAACTTTTTGAATGTTCAATAACTTTCATAAAAAAAAGCTGGGTAATTAGGGTTCAAGAGGTATTGGAAGTTTTTAAAACTACAAAAAATATACAAAGATATTTCACTGCTGTCTGTTATTCTTAGAAATCTGAAAGAAGATCAAGGGAATTGTATGCTACTAAGTGTCTGAAGAATGGAACCCCTATAAACTTACATATTTCTTACGATTTTTTTCTTTATGTGTAATTTTATTTGTAGTAGGCAAATCAAACTAGAAGAAAAATAAGCTATTTATCTTCCAAGTTAATGACTGAATTTTCATTTAATGTTACATATTTGTGATTTCCTATGTAAACTAACATAAAATGTTTTCCTTTATGTTATTAAGCTTCTGATGATCATTGCATTTTGGTTTTCTATTTTCACATGTGAATCACATGCTAGTCTATATAGAAGGTTATTGCTATAGATTTTCAATGGAATAATTAGCATAACATAGAAATAATTAAAAGTTCTGAAAACAGTTTGAGATTCCATTGGCAAATGGTACATAAACTATAAACTCTTTACATGACATTCTGTTTAGTACTGAGGAATATCAAAGAATAATGGTTTGAAAGTTTGAGTAATAACATGTGTGCTCAGCCAGGTGTGCCAAAATCTAGATAAAGACCAGGTCCCATGAGGTAGGGCAGATGTACACATGTATCCATAAATTTGGGGAGAATATATACCTTAAAGCAAAAGTGCACAATAGTTTGTAGTGAGTCAATAAATTCAGCAATCAAATAAAAAGACCTAAAAAGACACCATAAAGTACCTAATGAAATAATTTCTACTTAGACCTAGATGTCCTCCTCACCTACTTTCCTCAATCACTCCAAAGCTAACCTTGCCAAAGTAAAGACTACAAAACTTGAATAAGGGCAAGAGACTGGCATACTTTAATGATGACTCTTTAGCCACTACCAGGCCACCCCATCACCTGGAGCTGTAGTCAGGAAGTACTGGGATTCCCAGTACTAAACCTGGTTTAAACCTCTAACTGATCACTCTCACCACTGTCACTGGTCATCTCCATCAGGTATAACATAATGGCCTACTTTGTGGGCACCCATAGGACCTTGCCCTCAATGTGGGTCAACAATGGTAGAGAATGGTCTATACTCTGAAAGGAGGTTGGATAACATACTCTTCCTACCACCTGAGGAAGATGGGTCTTGAAATTGGTGCAACCTGCGACATTCCTACTCATGACAACATAATGTGAGTTCGGACCTACAGGGTTTCAGAGGTTGTATGGTTTTCTGGAAAGAAACAACATCATTGTCAGAGGTGGGTGAAAAACGGTGACTAGTGATAAAAGGAGGATAGTGAGAAGGTCTCAAGTAAAGCAGCAAATCCAAGGAGTCACCAGTGCTTGTAGGTTGGGGGATTATGGAGATAGTAAACATTTCAGAGTTAGTCATAGGGGATACCCAGTGTAAGCTAGTCATAGGGGATACCCAGTGTAAGCAAAACGTCTATTTTCCTGTATAACAGTAAGGAAAACTGTTCATAATATAGTCATAAGAACATAGATGGAAAAAGGTCAAGAGGCCTCTAGGTAATATCACCACAGTGGAGGCTTCCCAAATGAGAAAATAGCTCTACTTGAAAATACACTCCTTCTCTGCCTGAAAAAAAACCTATGGAATATGTGGACTGGATGTGAGTGTTGACCAAAATAAATTCCAGGAGACAAGTAGTTTCGAGGCAGAGTTCTGCTTGATAAAAAAAAAAAAATCTAGCAAAGGCCCAAGTGAGCAAGGGTAAAACCCAACTAGAATAAACACCAGAAGATGCTCAGACTCGGAGTATGACTCTAAAAGAGAAACCACCCAGTCAAAGGGTCAAAGTCTGGGAGTACAACTCCACTCAAGAGACTGCCCCTGTAAAGGTACACAAATGGTGGAAATTACTCCAATATATTCATCAGAAATATTCAGTCAATATATACATACAAAAGGCTGGAAAGGAGAGATACAGGTTGGAGTCTTTCCACTGGACTCAGGACTGTTGAAGGTAACATATCAACACCTCACTTCTCAGCATACAACCCACCTACAAGGGAGTGCCCCAAACACTATAGGCACAGCACTATATTGTAGACAACAGAAATCAAGTCAAATGTACAAAACAGTAGCATGACAACAGAAAGAGAACAAATTGCACAGAGAACAAATTTCACAGATCTATGGAAATACAGAGCAAGAAGAACCATCGGAAAAATATTAAGGAATACATTATCAGGTACTTTAAAGAAATGCAAACAATTCAATTTAATATGAAGAAATGGAGAAACAAATTTAATACAGAAAAGATACACTGGGAATATGGAAAGCACGAGAATAGAGGTTTAGGGTATGGAGAATACCACCTTTGTTTAAGGGTAATCCTAGGACATGCTGAAATGAAAATACACTTGATCTCAAAACTGACAGAAAAAAACTATTTAGACATCTAACATGCAGGTGACCTAAGTTATTGTCTGGGGAAATGGTGTCACAGTTGGAAAAAGGACTGGAAACCTGGATCAGGGAAGAAAGTAGCTCCCAAATACGGGAAAAGTATTTAAATGTGGTTAACTGTAAACCTCAAAGATTTGATCTGAGGTCCATAGTCTGCACAAGAACCTATGTATTCTCTGCATTCGTATGCATCAGATCTGGCATTTTGTGGTCACGACTAGGAACATTCCAGGCTGCACTAATTTCAGGACTCATTATCTTTGGGTGATAGGTAGAGTATGTTATCCAACCTCCCTTAGGAGAATGGAGTATTCTGTCTGTGTGGGAATCTCAGGACTCCCTAACCAGGGTCCCAGGTGATGGGGTGGCCTGATAGTGAAAAAAAGAGTCATAATTAAAGTATGCTAGTCTCTTGCCCTTATTCAGCTTCTGTAGTCCTTATTTTGTATAACAAGTTCAGTTTTGGAGTGATTGAGGGGCATGGAATAGGAGGTAGGCGAGGAGGAAATCTAGGTCTAAGTATAAACTATTTCATTAGGTATTCTATGGTGTCTTTTTAGGTCTTTTTGCTTGCTTGCTTGCTACATTTACAGACTCACTGAAAACTACTGTGAACTTTCGCTTTAAGGTACATGTTTTCTGCTAACTTATGGGTATATGTATATGCCCTATCTCATTGGCCCTGGTCTATATCTAGGTTTTGAAGTTTGTTAAGATGTCAAGCTCAGACAAAAACTAGTAAGGTCATGGGTCCCTTGGAATATACCTAAAATATACCTACAAACTTTTTCCAAAACGGAGACCCCAAAGCTTCATCTGCAATATTCCAGCCTTTAAGATCATGGTTAGTCAGCAATTTGCTCTGCTTTATATCATAACTCTTTTTCAGTCACCAGGTTCCAGACACTATCATGATGCCAACCTGACTTCCTTGGGCAGAGGACCCCACCAATGTGTCCTGGAGCCCCACTGGCCCAGATCCCTGCCCCACTAGGGAAAGAAAGAGACAGGCTGGGAGTATGGATCGACCTGTCAACACCAATGCTCAGTGGAGAAGCAATTACAGAAGCCACACCTTCCACCTTCTGCATCCTATAATGATCCTGGGTCCATACTTCCAGAGGGACAAAGAATAAGAAAGCTTTCAAGGGAGGGGATTGGATACGGACTTCTGGTGGTGGGAATTGTGTGGAATTGTACCCCTCTTATCCTATGGTATTGTCAATATTTACATTTTATAAATAAATAAATTAATTAATAATATTTAGCAAAAAACTAGTATGGGATGATCCCACTCATAAACAGAAGTTGAGGACGAAGAAAAGAAAGGGAAATACAAAGCAGAATTTGACTGAGTCCGGAGTATTGCACCAAAGTAAAAATCTCTGGAGGGAGAGGGGTAGATTTTCTGTTCCACTATAGTGGTAGGGGACTAATAATACAGACCCTTGGTGGTGGGAATAGTGTTAATATACACTCCTATTAACTTATAGTCTTATTAATCACTTTTTAATGAGTAAGAGAGGGAAAATAGAGATTTTTAGTGCATAGATCTCATTTCTGAGTATATATTCCCTCAGTCTAAGCCCTTAAGGTTTAACATTAATAAACTGAGTTGTTCGCCCCTCGCTCACCCTAGGGGAGCTCTGATGAGGTCTTGAGCCATGGTCACTGCCAGCAGCTGTGCCCTCTCCATGGCATGCTCTGTGCTCTGGTGGGATAGGAGTGGCTGGAGTAAGTGGAAACTCCCCTCCCCCACCCAACCTGTGTCAGTGGCAACCCCCTCCCCCCACCCCACCTCAGGGTTGGCTGGCAGGTGCTGTGGGCCCTTTAAATCCAAGTGGCCAGCCAGTTGCTAGGTAATGGCAGAGCCCATTGTGATATAGGCTCTGCCAGTGGTCCAGCCAGGTTGGGTGGAGGTAGTCTCCATCCTACTCTGGGTGGCCTCTGGCTGCTAGTGACTGGCTCAGAGAAGAGAGGAACGGACAGAGCCTGCCGGAGTTCCCCCTTCCCCCCATGCCAACAGTTCAGATTGGAAAAGGGCAGTCAAGACAACAGACTTTGGACGTCACAAAGGGAACAAAGTGACTTCATCTTACTTGTATTTCTACGAGTCACCTTTCTGATCAATCTCACTAATGCCTTTCATCTCAACCTAGGAAGTGGAGGAGGTACCTGACAAAATGAATACTGCTAGAAGATATTGGAAGGACAATCAATTTACTTCTCTTATAAGCGTACTCGATAGTCTACATAAGGCTTCTCCCTCTGGATCGTCTGAACAAGTGACTTTAGATAAAGCCAAGAGAATGGAAGGGAACTTGTCTAGTCGAGAGTTTCAAGAAGAAAGTAAATCAAAGAAAAAGGAATTTAGTTCCCAAGCAAATGATGAAAACGAAGAACCAACTGTAAGAGCTAAGATCAACATTTCAGTGAGTGAACCCAAGGGAAGCTTTGCCCACTGTGAGTCATCTAATTTAGATGTTGCAGCTAAAGGTAGCTTTGCTGTCACAGAAAATCATTCTACTTGGAGTACAAAAGAGACACCAGTTATATCACGCTACATAAAGAAGAGATTCATTAAAGGGATATCTCCAAAAATTCACTTGAATCTTTTGAATGTAGAACTGGAAGAACTTAATCTGAAGTGCAGAAAAATAGAAGAAGAATTTGAAATTGCAGAGAAGGAGCTTTTGAATTCCAAAAAGGCATTCTCTGTAAAGTCCCTAAATCCCCAAGGAACAACCACTGAGAATAAGAAGGATTGGAAGATTCAAGCACTAAAGAATGATATATTAGAAAAAACAGCAAATGTCAAAAATTTAACTGAAGAGCTCCATCAAGCCAAAGAAATGATCAACCATTTGAGAATAAAGAACAGAGATTTAAAAGAAAATATTAAGAAGCTGAGACATCAAAATGAAGTTGGAAGAGCACTCATAAAAGAAGAAATGAAAATGTATTATAAATTAGAGATGGAAAGGATTCATGGAGAACTTGATGCCATCAAGAGGGAACTCAAAGTTGAGAAGACCCTGCAAGCAAGGAATAACAGGACCCTGGAGTTGCTTCGGAAACACTTTTCTAATACCCCACCAGCAACTTCCCTGGACAGCTTTCTAGCGGATTTTTTTTAAAGCCTGAAAAAAAGACTTTCATTAGGCAAATCACTGAGCCATATCAGTGTTTTCTGTGCTTTTTAAAAATATGTTCTCTTTAGTATGTGTGTAACAGGACATCATTCGCATAAATATGTGTAATAACAGGACACCCTTTTCATATTTGATGAATCACAGTATCTGTAAAGATGTTAACTTCAAAGCTTCTGCCTTATAATGAAATTATTGCAAGAGCCCAAATGGAAATGGAAAAACTTCTGGAATCTCTTTTTGTATACTTTCCATGCAAATACATGTAGTGACTCACCAAATCATTTATGAATATAAATCAACAATCATTTTGTCAGTCTTGTGAGCGATATGTCCTTGGCACACGCACATGCTATCTGTGGTCTTAATGTAAACAGTAAAATCTGGTTTATGCATATAAAATGGTAAATTGATTGAATTTTAACACCGGTCTTAGATCTTTTTCCCTCCAGGGTTATCGGTAGGGCTTGGTGCCTGCACTATGAATCTACTGCTCCTGGAGGCTACTTTTCCCTGTTTTGTTGCCCTTGTTCATGGTTGTTGTAGTTACTATTATTGTTATTGCTGTTGATGTTGTTGGGTAGGACAGAGAGAAATCGAGAGAGGAGGGGAAGACAGGAGGAGAGAAAGATAGACACCTGCAGTCCTGCTTCACCACCTATGAGGGGAACCTCTGCAGGTGGGGATCTGGGGGCTAGAACTGGGACCCTTAGGCCATTCCCTGTGCTTCATGTCATGTGCACTTAACCCACTGTGCTACCACCTGGCCCCCATTTGTTAATGCATTTCTTTTATTTTAAATGTTAAATTACCTATTATCTTAGACCAGAAGCAACAGATCTTGTCAGTATATAATATATACTTATTTGTAAATAGCATTAAATAACATAAATCATGGTAAGGTCTTGCATAGCATGTAGATCCTAACCACTGAATCTTCAAAGTAAACCAAAATACCAAATAACTTGGTTATAATAATATCTATTGCCTTATACTCGAAGATAGCAAGGAACCTTCCTCATTCTCTACAAAACCCATATTTCTCCTAGTCCTGGAACCTATGGATCTTGGCTCAATTTCCTTCATACTTCTCTTGATCCATACTTCTCCTCATACTGGATCTCTGATTTTGACCAAATCAATGTAACCAGTACCACCTTGACATGTTTCATTTTGGACTGTCCAGAGATGCCAGGTGTGGGATGACAGCTCTTCAGTTCCATAACTATGGTAAGACCTTTCCTAGCTCATAGGACTATTTAATTCCAATTCGGGTGTCACATTTCCTAACTAAGCTATAGAAACCAGATATAGACCAGGGACCATGAGACAGAGCACATGTGCACATGATTCCGTAAGTAAGAGGAAAATATAAACCATAAAGTAAAAGTGCACAATATTTTACAGTGACTCAGTAAGTGCAACAAGTAGAAAGACCTAAAAAATGCACCATGTACTTAATAAAATAGTTTCTAGACCTAGATACCCTCCACAACTATTTCCTATTTCATTTCTTTCAATCACTCTTAAGTCCAGTTGTGTCAGGTAAAGGAAGGACAACAAAAACTGGATAAGGGCAAGAGACCAGCACACTTCAATGATTGCCCTTTTCGTTACTACCAGACCACACCATTATCTGGGACCTTGGCCAGGGAATCTTTGGATTACCACATAGATATGATAGGTTTAGACCACTGACAGATTTCTCTCTCCACCATCACTGGTCATCTCCATCAGGAACAATATCATAAACCCTCTTTTAGGTCTCTACAGGACCTTGCATGCAAAGTAGAACAAAAGTGGTAGAAACTGCCCCACTGTCTAAAGAGAGGCTGGATCAACAATAAGAGTAAAAAAAAAAGCCTCATAGTTTTGTAAGATATCTGTGAAATAAAGGAGGATAATGAAATGGATGGAAGTGTTTTAAGCAGATAACCATGAGATTAGATATATTTAAAGATATAGTTTTAGAAATTTTAAGTTGAATACAATGCACATAATAAACACAAAATAATGTAAGGAACAGAAACAAACAGAAAATTATTTAAATACTGTGGAAAGCAATCCATACTCATTGTCAGAATAGTAACCAAAACAACAGAAATGGGAAACTTGAGAACGAAGTATAGAATGTTAATGAATAAGCCACATGTCAGTAATCACCCTAAATATGAATGGCTTAAATTCACCCATTAAAGAACACGGTGGTTGGTGGAAAAAGAACAAAGTAGTACTCATTGATTCTGTTTTTAAAAGAAACTCACATCTGAAACAAACATAGGTATAAAGTCAAGAATAAAAGACAAGGACAGTGTGTTCCAGTACAGCAATTCAGAAGAATGGCAGGAAGTGATATTCTTGTATCAGATAGTCTTTCAGACAAAAATCAAATACACAATATAATGACCATAGGATTAATCTAACAGAAATTATAACATCCATCAATATATATGCACCCAATAGAGGGGCACTAAACTAGACAAAAAAGAGTTCTAAGTGACCTCAACGGTCACACTGAGATCAAAACTAAAATTAGAGAAGATGTCAACACACAAATTACAGCAAGAGATAGATCTTTTGGAGAAAACAATCCAGAATGAAATACTAGTCATAAAAGGAGTAATAAAATGAAAGAACTTAAATGATTTATATAGAAACTTCTATCTCCCAAAAATAAATTCATGTTTTTCTCAAGTGAACATGTAACATTATCAAGATTTGACCATACGTTGGGACACAGAAGCAGTTTTAATATGTGAAGAATGAAATAATAAATACCATATTCTCAGATGGTATTATGTCATAAATCAATAACAAAAATGAAAAAATGCCTTTAAATTGTGAAGACTTACTTTTTCAGCTTTGGAGATTGAGGGGTGTGTAATAAGTAGATGAGGAGAGTATTTAGATCTAAATAGAAACTGTTTCATTATGTTCTTTAGGTGCCTTTTTAGGTATTTCTACATGCTTGCTTCATTTATTGACTCATCGAAAATTATTGTGCACTTTTTTATGGTATATGTTTTCCGCTAACTTTTGGATACATGTACATATGCCCTATCTCATGGACCCTGGTTTATATCTAGGTTTTGAGGTTTTGTTAAGAAGTGTGCCACCTGAAATGGAATTAAGGAGTCCTATGAGCTAGGGAAGGTTTCACCAGAGTAATGAAGTTGAAAGGCTGACATTCCATGCCTTAAGTCTCTGTACACAGACCAAAGTGAAACATGCTGAAGTGGTAGTGGTTTCATTGATTAAATTGGGATCAGCAAATGCAGAATCAGTTGGTATAATTTGAGAGAAGCATGCTGGAAGGTAAGCCATACCTTAGAGGTTCCAGTACTGGTGGATGTATGGGCTTTATAGAGAAAGGGGAAGGTTCCTGCTGTCTTAGAGGCAAGAGACTGGCATACTTCAATGATAACTTTTTAGTTACTATCAGGACACCCTATCACCTATGGCCCTAGTCAGGGAGTCCTGGGATTACCACACAGGCATTATGGGCTTAGACCTCTAACAGATCACTCTCACCACTGACACTGGTCATCTTCATCAGGAACAACATAATGGGCCCCTTTTTGGGCCCCTATAGGACCTTGCCCTCAATGTGGATCAATAATGGTAGGGAATGTTCCATTCTCTAAAGAGAGGTTGAACAACATACTCTGCCTACTATCTGAGGAAGATGGGTTCTGAAATTAGTGAAGTCTGGAATGTTCCCATCCACGACCACAGAATGCAAGCTTAGACCTACAGGGATGCAGAGGCTACATAGGCTCCTATGCTGAACATAGGTCCCAAATAAAACCAATGGGATTTGCAGTTAACAATATTTATATACTGTCAACACCCATGTACAGCACAGAAGCAATTACAAAAGCCAGACCTTCCACCTTCTGCACCCCATAATGACTCTAGGTCTATGCTCCTAGAGGGTTAAAGAATAGGAAAGCTATCAGGGGAGGGAATGGAATATGGAGTTCTAGTGACAGAATTGTGTGGAATTGTACTCCTCTTATCCTATGGTAATGTCAGTGTTTCCATTTTATAAATAAAAACTTAAAAAAAGAAACAGGGCCTTATTGAAGGCCCTAGAAGCTTATTATAAAGAATATAATAGGGAGTCGGGCTGTAGCACAGCGGGTTAAGCGCACGTGGCGCAAAGCACAAGGACCGGCATAAGGATCCCGGTTCGAACCCCGGCTCCCCACCTGCAGGGGAGTCGCTTCACAGGCGGTGAAGCAGGTCTGCAGGTGTCTATCTTTCTCTCCTCCTCTCTGTCTTCCCCTCCTCTCTCCATTTCTCTCTGTCCTATCCAGAAACGACAACAACAATAATAACTACAACAATAAAACAACAAGGGCAATAAATAAATAAAATAGTTAAAAAAGGGAAAAAAAGAATATAATAAACTCATTTAAAAATGGACAAAAATGCATGAACATATACTTAACCAAATATTTTATATAGATTTTAGGTAAACATTACAATAATTTTAGTATGATCAACTACTCCAAATTAAAACCATAATGAAATACTTCTTACAATCTTATTAGAATAGCTAAAACCATAGCCTTATTAGAATGGTTAAAATTAAAAATAAAACTGATAATCCCAAGCACTAGCAATCATATGGAACAAACTGTTAGAATTGGGAATACAAACTGATACAGCAACTTTGGGATGTAGTTCAGTATTGTCTTGGAATCTTAAAAGCCTACCTTGCAGCTTACTAATCCCATCCTTTGCTGTTTACCTAAGAAAAATGACTTGAATGGGAAAGTTTAGCCCCATTAAATCCATAATAAATCAAAACTAGAAGCAAAGCAAATGGTCTGGAATGAACAGATGGATGAAAAAGAACCAACTCCTAAAAATACAGCAATATGGATGGAATTAAAGGATTATGTTAAGTGAAAGAATGTAAAACTAGAGAAAGTCTGCAGTATTGGTTTATCATTTATAGAAGTTTCCCTTGTTGGTCTGGTGCTCCCATAATGGCTTTCAGTCTCAAACTCAGGGCTTTGGGCATGGTAAGATATGTGCCCTTTTGAGTGGGTTATTTCCCAACTCCAAGAATTATTATATATTGTACTTTCTTCAATCAACACAATGTTTGTGATGTCTATAAATCCTGCATATGCTGAAATATGATACATATCTCTAGTCGTTTATAGATAAGTATCCACTCTATGCATCTGTATCATAAGCAGCTCCCTGGCAATAAATACCTAGTTGCTTCTCACTAGTAAGACCATGCTTACTAGTAATGTATATTTTCAATAGCCTTGTAAATTCTGCCCATGCACCCATGTAAGAAATTATGTGGGATATATCTATATCTAATCTATACCTCAATATTAGACATTTGCATATCTCTACAGATATCTATAGGTATGAACATATAACTATATATAGTCTATTAAGCTACACACATAATTAGTTTTTATAAATATTGCTGATGTGATTTCTGAAATCATTGAGTAGCTTGATTTTTTTTAAGATTTATTTTATCTTATTAATGAGAGAAAGAGAACTGGAGGAGGGAACCAGAGCGTTACTCTGGTATATATGATGCTGAGATGGAACACATGACCTTACGTTTGCAGGCTGATCACTCCACCTGCTGCACTACCTACCAGGTAATTTACCATGCATTTAATACATTAGGCCTGAGAGTTCTGTCTTTAGAAAGACCTCCTTGAATAGTTGGTTCTTGTCCGGCTTCTTGTAACCTATATCTCAAGCAGGACTGCACCTCTTCCTGTAAAAGAGTGGCTTACTATATCTAAACTATTTGTATAAACTACATGGATAGTCTGAACACCTACTTTCATTCTGATAATCTGGAATTTCTGTACATGATATAGAAAGTATGACCCCATATAAATCTTGAGAACTGAGTCCCTGATGCATATCCCTGGTAGAAATACTTTCACATATGGTGAGACAATTCTTTGCTGGAAGAATTAAAAGTATCCTTTATGACAGGAAGTTTATGCCCTGTTTCCTCTGGACTATACCAGGTGCTTCTTTTTGTTCTTCTTTCTCCCCCCACCCTCTCCCTCCCCTCCCCCACATCTTCCCTTCCTCCTCCTCTTTCTTTTTCCTCTTCTTCTTCTCCTTCTTCCCCTCCTTCTCCTTCTCCTTCTCCTTCTCCTTCTCCTTCTCCTTCTCCTCCTTCTTCTTCTTTTTGTCTCCAAGGTTATTTCTAAGGCTGGGTACCTGCACTATGAATCCACTGCTCCTGGAAGCCACATTTTCCCCATTGTTATTGCTATTGTTTTTGCTGCTGCTGCTACTGTTGTTGGATAAGATAGACAGAAATTGAGAATACATATGGGGGAGAGAAAAATAGACACCTGCAGATCTGCTTCACCACTTGTGAAGTGATCCCCTTGCAGGTAGGAAGCTGGGGGCTTGAACGGGGATCCTTCCACTGGTTCTTGTGCTTAGCACTACATGCACTTATCCCAGTGCACCACTGCCCCACCCCCACATGCTTCTTTTTTTACTGGTTTTGATTGTTTTCTTTAACTGTAATAGATCATAACCATGAGTTTGAGTATATGTTGAGTCATATATGTCCTTCTAGCAAATCATCAAATTCTGTGGACTGTCTTTGAAATGTTGCTCAACATATTTCAATAGGAGAAGAAATAAACTGTCAGAAGACTTAATTTTAGCTCTATAAGTTTATGTGTGGTTTAAATTTTCTATCATGTAAGCACATTTTTTCATGTAAACATATTTTATCTTTAAAATTACTTTATTAAGAGGAGAAATAATAAAATGCTAACAGTAATTCCATGTATTTAATAGTCTTGTAACAATTGGGTCATCTGTCAATGTGATCTATAAAGATGTTAGAAAACCACAAAGATATTAGGTGAAACCCTTCTACATTCCAGATATAGAAGTTCAAATAAGATAAAGTAATTTTAACTGAAGCTTGCTCAGATAGTCACTACAGACACAAGACTCAAGTCCTTGCAATCATGTTCCTAAAATCCTTGCTCAAATTCACGTGGCCCATTCCCCTATACTTAATCTAACCTTACCCAAGTGGTATTTATTAAATGACTTGCTGAAATGTAATTTTTTACTGAAAATAGTCTTTGATTTTTCAGATTCTCCATGTAATAAATATTCTTGGTCACTTCCAGTATATTGGGCCCAAAGGAAACTAAATTTAACAGAAACAAAAGATAAAAGGGGAAGAAGAACCCTACTATTTAACTACCCTGATGCAAAGAGAAAAGGCAAAGAAATGGCAGAATCGAAGGCCAACTCACAGGACCTTCATATTTCTGCATACCCTGGCAAGGAGTTCAACATCAGAAGTTGTTTCTCATGACAGGACAAAGCAGCTAAGGAGAATCAGACAGCTCAGACAACTCCTTCCAAGGGTTCCTAAGCTCTCTGAAAATTCTCTCCAAAGGGAGTAGGTACTCACGTGCTCCAGGAAGCAGGGCCCTATTTCACTGAGGTGAGGATCCTCATTGTTGTACTGTTTCTCCAGATCCCTCACAAAACCCATCTGAAACCTGTAGATGTCTTCAATATTCCCAAAAATCACCTTTAGCTGCTCATCACTGAACATGTCTCTTCTCTTTCGACATTGCTTCAAGTAACCCTGTAGACAAATGAAAATCCCAGAATGAATCTTTCCCTGAATAAAGTAGTATTTGAGAACTTTATTTTAGTTATAGGAAATACATTAGGAATAACCATTTATTTCCATTTAACATACAGATAAATTGGAATTTAGAGAAAGAAATCACTCTATTGTTGAGTAATTAGGAGATCCATATCTGAAGTAAAATTCTTCATAATTTAACATTTTACTTATTTACTTATTTTATTCTATGACAAGGACCCCCAAAAGGCATAGAAGTTTTAAGCAAAGACAATTTCATTAACTTCCATATATTGATTTAGCTGAATGCATTAATATTCCTAGTTTTATTTCTTACAAAATTTCAGCAGGTGGGGATCAGGAATTTGAACTTGGGTCCTTCCACAGGTCATTGCTTGGGGTCTTGCATAGTACTATGTGAGCTTAAAAGGGTGTGTCACCTCCTCCCCCTCCCTTTATTTTGTTTCTTTAGTCTCACCTATGACTGACATAGTCTGCATGATTTTCCTTCTGGCTTACTGCACTGAACATGATACGAATGGAGAGGGAAGGGATGAAAAGAGGTTTGGGTACCCATATTGTGGAGGAATTGGACAAGTTGGTGTAGTAACAGCTATCATGAGGAGATATGAAATTGTACACTGTGAGGATAAGTTTTGTATACCAGAATTTCCTCAATAAATTAATCTATCTATACATAAATAAATTAACACATTAAACAATTATAAATATATGTGGAAGATAAGGGAAAAGAAGCTATAGATGTTATCCTGAATAAAGAAATTGTAGTGCTTTGCTATTGCTGAGCAGAAGACTACCCAGATAGAAACAATAAATTGTTTTCTTCTGCTGAAGACAACAGAAATACATAGAGATCTTTTGCTTTGATAAACAACTAGGTAGAACAAATATTGCTTAATTCACAATAAATAAAAATATAGGTAATTTCTTTAAAATAATGCCAGTATCCACAACCATGTCATAAAAGCAACAAATGTAACTGCGAAACATGTCCTGGAAATAACGCAAGATTATAAGATTCTGATTCAAATATAGATGTGTCTAAAACTCAGGTTGAAACATTTGGTGGTGCTCCTCCCTTTGTCTCCTGTCTGTTTTGCTATTTCTCCACTAAAGTCTTGGGCTATTATTCTTGTTACCACTGTAACTTCTGCTGGCCAGATCCCCATGTTGATAACTGTGACCTTGAGTGAAGAGGGAAAGTAACAGAACCAAGAAATCAACACAACGAGAGTGAAGCATATAAACTTACAGATTATCTACAATCCTTGTTAAAGGTACAAGAAAAGTGCAACTGCTTTTCTTAGTCTTCACTGTACTTAAGTATAGAACAAGGGGAATTTTCCTGTGACCCATATTGGTTCAGTCTTTACTAAATATTACTGCATGTGTATGTAAACACATTAAATACTTTAATCAGAGAACTTTAATATATCCAGGACACCAAGCATGTTGCAACTCTGAAATATTCAAAGTGTACACCCATCCTGCTCTCGTGTGTAAAAAGAACCCTGAAACAAGTGAGAAGCAAGGTTATTCTTTTTCTTTTTTTTCTAAAATTTGACAGAGAAGTGATCAGATTGATTTAATTATTATAAGTTTTATAAATCAGTTGCAAAGGCTTTAGAAAGGCAAGTTGAAAAACCTAAAGCCAAAAAGAGTTGCTATTAAGACTAAAAATTAATGGACCAGTTCCAAACATCCTTTTTTTATTTTTATTGATCTAATTATGTACAAGTCCTTGGATAGAGGGGTGCAATTCCACATAATTCCCACCACCAGACTTAAACATTTCATCTTCTTGCCATTGGAAGCTTTCCTATTCTTTATCCCTCTGGAAGGATGGACCCAGGATCATTATAAGGTGCAGAAGCATTAAGGTCTGACTTCTGTAATTGCATCTACACTAGACATGGACATTGGCAGTTCTATCCATATTCCCAATCTGTTTCTATCTTTCTCTAGTGGGGAAGGGCTCTAGAGAGATGGGGGTCCAGGACACATTGATGAGGTTGTCTACCCAGGGAAGTCAAGCTGACATCATGGTAGCATCTCCAACTTGGTGGTGGGTGGAAAAGCATTAATATATAAAGCAGAACAAACTGTTGAATAATCAAGAACCCAAAGGTAAGAATATAGCAGATGAGATTTTAGTACTCCATTTTGGGAAATGTTAGGAAGTCTATTTTAGGTATATTCCAAGTGACCCATGACTTTACTAATTATTGCTTGAACCTGACAGGTAACATGCAGGTGAACTAAAGGTATTATCTGGGGAGATAAGAGTGGTTTAAGAGTTGGGAATAAGACTAGAAAGCTAGATCAGGGAAGAGAGTAGCTCCAAAATACGGGGAAAGTATGTAAATACCATAACTGTAAACCCCATCGATTAGATCTGGGGCCCATATTCAGCACAGGAGCCTGAGCTCATATTCTGTGATCCAGCTAGGAACATTATAGGATGTACTCATTGCAGGACCTGTCTTTCTCCAATGATAGAGTATTTTGACCTAACCTCCCTTTGGAGAGTGGGGCAGGCCCTACCATAGTTGCTTCATATTGAGGGCAAGGTCCTGAAACGCCTACAAGCAGGTCCACGATCTTGTTCCCAATGGAGATAACTAGCAATGATGGAGAGAGGGATCATCCAGAGTTCTAGGCCCATCGTGTCTATGTAGGAATCCCAGAATTTCCTGAGTAGGGCCTGGATGATAGGGTGGCATGGTAATGACCAAAAGAGCCAGGAATGAAGTATGACTCTTGCCTTTATTGAACTTTGGTAGTCCTTACTTTACCTGACAAGGTTAACCTTAGAGTGATTGAGGGAAGTGAAATAGGAAGTAGATTTAAGCAGAAACTATTTGGTTGAGTATTTTACGGTGTCTTTTTTAGGTCTCTCTACTTATTTGCTGCACTTATTTAGTCACTGCAGACTACCATGCACTTTTACTTTAAGGTATAAAATTTCCCATAACTTATGGATACTTATGCACATGTGCCCTAACTCATGGGCACTGTTCTATATCTAGGTTCCATGGCTTTGTTAGGATGATATGTGAAGTGGACTTAAGGAATCCTATGAGCTAGGAAAGGTCTCAACAGAGTAATGAAGCTGAAGGGTTGGCATTTCAGGCCTGGCATCTCTGAACACTGTCAAAAGCAAAACACTGAGGTGGTACTGGTTGAATTGATTTGGTTGAGATCAGTAGATGCAGTACTAAATGGTATGGATTGAGAGAAGTGTGAATAAAAAAAAGCTAAGCCAGAAGTTCTGGGACTGGGAGACAAATGGGTTTTATAGAGAATGGGGGGAGGTTCCTGCTGTATTAGAGTTCAAGAAGGCAATAGTTATTTTTTACAACATTTTTAAAATTTATTTATTGGGGGATTAATGTTCTATGTTTGACAGTAAATACAACAGGGCAATAGACAGTTATTGTTATAATCAAGTTATTTAGAAGTTTGGTTTACTTTGAAAATCCAATGGTTATGATTTACTGTACCATATAATACATTACCATGATTTATGTCATTTAATGCTATTTACAAATAACTATATATTATATACTGACAAGACTGCTTGCTTCTGGTCTCCCTGGTCTAAGATTATAAGTGAAATAATTTTAGGTATATTCCAAGTGGCCCATTAGTTTACTAGGTTTGCCTGAACCTGACATATAATATGCAGGTGGACTCAATTTATTGTCTGCAGAGATGGTATTATAGTTGGAAAAAGGACTAGAAACCTGGATCGGGGAAGAGAGTAGCTCCCAAAAATGGAAAAATTATATAGATATTGTTAACTATAAACCCCATCGATTTGATCTTTTGTCAATATTTCCATTTTGTAAATAAAAATTTAATAAAATAAGTGATTTCATATTTCAAAGAAAAAGCCATTATTAGAAATGTAGCAACAATTTAAGTCCACTGTTAAAATTCAATCAGGGGGAGTCACGCAGCGGGTTAAGAGCACATGGCACAAAGCGCAAGGACTGGAATAAGGATCCCGGTTTGAGCCCCCAGGTCCCCACCTGCAGGGGAGTCGCTTCACAGGTGGTGAAGCAGGTCTGCAGGTGTCTATCTTTATCTCCCCCTCTCTGTCTTCCCCTCCTCTCTCCATTTCTCTCTGTCCTATCCAACAACAATGACATAAATAATAACTACAACAATAAAACAACAAGGGCAACAAGAGGGAATAAATAAATATTTATTATAAAAAATTCAATCAGGT
Organism: Erinaceus europaeus; assembly: GCF_950295315.1. Classification (NCBI taxonomy): domain Eukaryota; kingdom Metazoa; phylum Chordata; class Mammalia; order Eulipotyphla; family Erinaceidae; genus Erinaceus; species Erinaceus europaeus. The sequence continues at coordinate 83,026,288 of NC_080185.1, read as the reverse complement.
TACCAATTAGAAACCTTAAATGGGGGGTGGGGTGGGTGGGTGGGATGTGACACAATCTTTTGGTAGTGGGAATGGTGTTTATGTAAAAAAAAAAAAAAAGAAAGAAAGAAACCTTAAATGCTTAGACTGAAGGAATATATACTCAGAACTGGGCCCTAGGCATCAAAAAGTTCAAGACTTTCAATCTATTCTTCCTCTCTCATATTGATTAGTGATATAAGACCATGAGTTAACTATTCACACCACCAAAGTTCTATGTCCCAACTCCACACCCCTATAATGAGGCTGAAAATGTACCATCACCCTCCTCCCAGAGTTTTTTACTTTAGTACAATACTGCACACTCATTCAGTTCCTGTTTTCTGTCTCCATTTGTGTTATTCCTTCTCAAGTTCTTTTATAAGAGGGATCATCCCATACTAGTCTTCCTCTTTTTTGGTTTATCTCATTTAACATAATTGCCTGTAACTCCAAGCAGGAAGGGTCAGAAAAAGTGGGTTTTTTTTTCTCTTAATAGCTGAGTATATTATTCCATTGTGTATATATACCACAACTTTCTCAGCCATTCATCTGTTGTTCAGCACCAGGGTTGTTTCCAGGTTTTGGCTATTATGATTTGTGCTACTATGAACATAGGTGTGCATATATCTTCTTGGATGAGTGTGATTGAGTCCTTAGGATAAATCCATAGAAGAGGAATTACTGGTTCATAAGGAAGGTCCATTTCTAGCCTTGTTAGGGCCCCGAAGACTACTCTCCACAGGAGTTAGACCAATTTAGATTCTCGTCAGCTGTGCAGGAGAGTTTCTTTGTCCCCACAACCTCTGCAGCTTTTTTTGCTGCTGTCATTTTTGTTGTATGACATTCTCACAAGGGTGAGGTGGTATCTCATTGTTATTTTTATTTGCATTTCTCTCACAATCAGTGACCTGGAGCCATTATTCATAAGTCTGTTGGTCTTTTGTATCTCTTCTGTAGTGAATATTCTGTTCATATCCTCTGCCCACTTTTGAATTGGGTCCTTTGGACATTATGTCTGATGGATGGCATGTAATGATCTTTCCCATTCTGTGAGGAGTCTCTTTGGGTGTTGGTTTCTTTTGCTGTGCAGAAGCCTTTCAATTTGATGTAGTCCCATTTGGTTTATTTTAATTTATTATTTTAGTCTTACTTCCAATTGGATCTGTATCATCAAAGATGTCCTTGAGATTTAGATGGGAAAGAGTTCCACTGTAGGGAAACTGTGAGGATATGGATGAGCTAGGTGGAACCTCCCATTGAAAGATGGGTGCAGGGGACGGTGGCGCAGTAGGTTAAGCGCACGTGGCAGGCGTAAGGATCCCGGTTCGAGCCCCCGGCTCCCCACCTGCAGGGGAGTCGCTTCACGGGCGGTGAAGCATCTTTCTCCCCCCCCCCCCGTCTTCCCCTCCTCTCTCCATTTCTCTGTTCTATCCAACAACAAAGCAACGTCAACAATGGCAATAATAATAACCGCAACGAGGCTGCAACAACTAGGGCAACAAAAAGGGGGAAAATGGCCTCCAGGAGCGGTGGATTCATGGTGCAGGCACCGAGCCCAGCAATAACCCTGGAGGGAAAAAAAAGAAAGAAAGATGGGTGCTGAGAACATGGTCTCCCTGTCACCCTCTCTCTACTAGAGATTGAGTATGGGAGAGAACAGTCTTCAGGTTCAGCTTCACCTGTCAGACTCTGCATCACAGGGATTCTGCATTTCCCATGCAATAGCTTACTTCCTTGCCTTTAAACCAAACTGTCTGCTCATTCAAAAGCTACCAGAGTCCTTTATTCTTTTCTTTTAGTGAGTGTAGCTAAGGGTTTGTAAATTTTCTTTATTATTTCTAAATAACCAACATTTGGATTCATTGATCTTTGGTATGGTTCTCGTATTTTTTTATTTTTATATTTAATTATTTATTTCCCCTTTTGTACATTGATTTTGTAGCCTGACACCTTGCTATACTGTCTAATAACTTCCAGTAGTTTTCTGCTAGATGCTTTAGGTTTTTCTATGTATCCTATCATTATCATCTGCAAATAGTGAGAGCTTGATTTCTTTCCTTCCAATCTGCATTCCTTTTATTTCTTTCCCTTGCCTGATTGCTATGGCAAGAATTTCTAATACTATATTGAAGAATAATGGTGGTAATGGACAGTGCTGTCTACTCCTCCATCTTAAGGGGAACGCTTCGGCTTCTTACCATTGAGTAAGTTCTTGGCTATAGGTTTGCTATATATAGACTCCACTATTTTGAGGAATTTCCCATATATTCCCATTTTTGTAGTGTTTTGAGCATGAATAGGTGTTGGATTTTGTCAAAGGCTTTCTCTGCATCTATTGAGATAATCATGTGGTTTTTGGTTTTGCTTTTATTGATGTAGTGAATGACATTGATTGACTTACAAATGTTGAATGCTTGCTTTCCTGGGCTAAATCCCACTTGGTCGTGATGAACAACTTTTTTTGATATATTGCTGTATCCAGTTGGCCAGAATACTGTTTAATATTTTGGCATCTATATTCATCAGTGATATTGGACTGTAGTTTTCCTTTTCTGTTGTGTCCCTATCTGCTTTTGGTATCAGGGTGATGTTGGCTTCATAGAAGGTGGAAGGGAGTGTATCTGTTTCTTTGATCTTGTGGAAGAACTTTAGAAGTATAGGTATTAGCTGTTTCCTGAAGGCTTTATAGAAATCATTTGTGAAACCATCTATCTTGGACTTCTGTTGTTGGGAAGATTCTTAATAACTGTTTGGATTTTTTTGCTGTTATTGGTGCATTTAGGTTTTGTAGTTTTTCTTGGTTCAGTTTTGGAAGGGCATATGTTTCTAGGAATTCTTCCATTTCTTCCAGATTCTCTAGCTTGGTGGCGTATAGTTCTTCATAGAAGTATTGCGTGATTTTCTGGATTTCTGTGGTGTCAGTTGTGATAGCTCCTCTATAGTTTACAAGTCTATGTATTTGAGACTTCTCCCTTTTTTTTTTTTTTTAGTGAGTCTGGGTAGGGGTTTGTAAATCTTGTTTAATTTTTCAGAGAATCAACATTTAGCTTCTTTCAGATCTTATTTTCAATGTTTATTTCTGCTCTAATTTTAGTGATTTCCGTTCTTCTGGTTGCTTTAGGGTTTCTTTGTTCCTCTTCCTCTAAGTCCTTAAGGCATGCAGTAAGGTTGTTTATTTGAGCTTTTTCTTGTTCTCTAATATGTGATTGTATGGCTATGAATTTCCTTCTCAATACTGCTTCAGCTGTGTCCCAAATATTTTGATAACTTTTGTCTTCGTTTTCATTTGTTTCCAGGAACATTTGAATTTCTTGCTTGAATGCCTTCTGATCCAGGGGTTCTTAAGCAGTTATGTTGTTGAGTTTCCAAATTCTGTGACTTTTAATAATTTTCCGTTTGTTGTTGAATGTTAGCTTACTCCACTGTGGTCTGAGAAGATAACTTGGGATGATTTAAATGCGCTTTAATTTATTGATACTATATTTGTCAACTAACATGTAGTTTATCATGGAAGATGTGCTGTGTGGATTTGAAAAGAATGTGAATTCCAGTTTTTTGGGGTGAAGAACCCCCAAAATGTCCAGGAGGTCTAGTCTGTCCATCACTTCATTTAATTCTCTTGTTTTTTTGTTGATTCTCTGCTTCATTGATCTGTCTTAGAGTTGAGAATTGGGTGTTAAAGTCTTCCACTATTATTGTATTACTATTGATGTATTTTTATAGTTCTTTCAGTAGGTGTTTGATGTTTTTAGATGGTACATCATTGGGTTAATTTATGTCAATAATTGTTAAATCTACTTGTTTGATCCTCTAATCATTATGTAATGGCCTTGCCTATCTTTTATTACTTTATTTAGTTTAAAGTCTATTGTGTCAGAGATGAGAATTGCTGTTCCTTCCTTTTTTTTGTGGACCATTAGCCTGCATGATAGTTTTCCATCCTTTCACTTTAAGTCCGTATTTGTCTTTTTCAATCAGGTGGGATTATTACAAGCAGTATATGGTTAGGTTGTGTTTTCTGATCCATCCTCCCACTCTGTGCCTTTTAATTGGTGAGTTTAAGCCATTCACATTTACTGATATTATGGATTTAATGTGTTGTAGTGCCATTATTCAACAATTTTATAATTTTCTTTGATATATGGCAAGTATTATCGTGATGTTCTTGTTTATAAGAGGTCTTTTAGAACCTCTTTCAGGGCAGGCTTTGTGATGTTTGTCTGCTTTTACTGTTGTCTGTATGAGAAGGTTTTGATCCCTCCATCTAGTTTGAATGAAAGTTTAGCAGGATATATTATCGTTGGTTGAAACTCTTTGTCACCGACCAGTCAACGCCCATGTTCAGCGGGGAAGCAATTACAGAAGCCAGACCTTCTACCTTCTGCAACCCTCAATGACCCTGGGTCCATGCTCCCAGAGGGATAGAGAATGGGAAAGCTATCAGGGGAGGGGGTGGGTTATGGAGATTGGGTGGTGGGAATTGTGTGGAGTTGTACCCCTCCTACCTTATGGTTTTGTTAATTAATCCTTTCTTAAATAAAAATAAAAATAATTAAAGGGAAAAAAAGAGAAACTCTTTTTCATTCAGGGCTTGATAGATATCATGCCATTCTCTTCTGGTTTTTAGAGTTTGAGTGGAGAAGTCTGCTGATTATTTTATAAATAAATTTACTCTAAATACATTTATTTTATAAATAAATTTAGAAAATATTTTTAAAAATTTAGTCACATATTTTAAATATTCCAATTTATGTTTAGGTATCAGAGTTTCTGGGACAATAGTATCTTTTAACTGTCACCTGGTCTTTTGGGCAGGAGAAACTGTGGTTATCCCTCCCTCAATATTAAAATGGTTAACACAAAACCTGTATAAGTCTCTATCTCTATCTGTATAAGACCTGCAGGTCTCTCTCTCTCTCTTTTCCCTCCCTCCCTTTTTTTCCTTCTCTATCACCTGTCCCCTCTCAATTTCTGTCTGTTTCTATCCAAAAATAAAGATAATTTAAAAATGATATTTTGTTAATATGATAAACAACACAACTATTTTAACTACTGTTATGCAAAAGTAGAGAAGAAAAGTTACTGATGTGGTTGTTGCATATAGTAACTCTTCTGTGAATCTACATTATTTCTTTGATAATTAACTTAAGAAATAGAGTCTTCCAGGAGGTAGCACAGTGGATAAAACAGTGGAGTTTCATTATGAGGTTCTGAGTTCAATCCTCAGCAGCACATGTAACAGAGTGGTGTCTGGTTCATTCTCTTTCTCTTCCTATCTTCCTCATGAATAAATAATTAAAATACATTAAAAAATCACAATGGGGCTATTTAGTGGCACACCCAGTTAAGCCCACATAAAAAGTCATATATGGAAATTTTTGAATATTCCTTAATTTAGAAACTTAAAAGTAGACAGTTGCCATTCTAAATGTGTTCTCACTAACCTCATGTGTCCTGGTGAGAAAATACATGGCTTCAGCTTACATATAAGATTCTTGAAATATAATTAACTGTTAAAGTTTATCAAAATTTAAAATGTGTGTCATAATCTGTTTGTTAAAAGTAAGGCAATAGAACTTCTTGTTTGTATTTTATTAAATATAAGGCAGTTTAAAATGAAAGGCCAGTACATATACCTGTTTTCATTAAGATACTGGTCCCCATAATTTCTTTCTACAGGTCGTAAACATGTGTTTATCTTCATTCATGGGATATATCTTGTCTCTCTCATTGTTATTAACAGTGAATGATTATAACATTATGAATAGGATGTGTTATCATAGAAAATTGTAAATAATGCTAAAATGTTTAAACACTTTGTCCATTAGTATATTCATCCTGTTAGAAAAAGATAACCTGATTTCCGAATTTATCAGTATGTGATATTATTATTTGAGCCTCTGACCTATCCAGATAAAGTTTTTTTTTTAGCAGACATACTTAAGCAGAACTTATTTTTTCACATTCTTTTTTAAATTTTAATTTATTTATTGGGAAATCAATGTTTTACATTCAACAGTAAATACAAACGTTAGTACATGCATAGCATTTCTAAGTTTTCCATATAAAAATACAACCACTACTAGGACCTCTGTCATCCTTCTTGGACCTGTATTCTCTCCCACACCCAACCCAGAGTCTTTTAATTTGGTGCAGTGCGCCAATTCCAGTTCAGGTTCTACTTGTGTTTTCTCTTCTAATCTTGTTTTTCAATTTCTGCCTGAGAGTGAGATAATCCCATATTCATCTGTCTGTTTCTGACTTATTTCACTTAACATGAATTTTTCAAGGTCCATCCAAGATCAGCTGAATATAGCGAAGTCCCCATTTTTTATAGCTGAGTAGCATTCCATTGTGTATATATACCACAACTTGCTCAGCCACTCATCTGTTGTTGGACACCTGGGTTGTTTCCAGGTTTTGGCTATTACAAATTGTTCTGCTAAGAACATATCTTTTTGGATGGGTGTGTTGAGTTCCTTAGGATATATCTCCAGGAGAAGAATTGCAGGATCATAGGGTAGGTCCATTTCTAGCCTTCTGAGAGTTCTCCACACTTCTCCACAGAGGTTGGACCAATTGACATTCACACCAGCAGTGCAGGAGGGTTCCTTTGACCCCACAACCTCTCCAGCATTTGCTGCTGCTTCCTTTCCTGATGTATAACATTCTCACAGGAGTGAAGTGATATCTCATTGTTGTCTTTATTAGCATTTCTCTGAAAATCAAAGACTGGGAGCATTTTTTCAAATGTTTCTCTGCTTTTTGGATCTCTTCTATGGTGAATATTCTGTCCATGTCCTCTCCTCATTTTTGGATGGGGTTATTTGTTTTCTTGTTGGTGAGTTTGGCACGCTCTTTATTTTTTTCTGCTCATTAGCCTCTTGCCTGATGTATGGCATGTAAAGATCTCCCATTCTGTGAGGGGTCTCCTTGTTTCGGTAGTGGTATCTTTTGCTGTGCAGAAGCTTTTTAATTTGATGTAGTCCCATAGGTTTATGCTTATCTTTGTGATTGGATTCGTTTCATTGAGGATGTCATTCTCTTTGTGATTGGATTCATTTCATTGAAGATGTCATTCTCTTTTTTTGTGATTGGATTCGTTTCATTGACGATGTCTTTAAAATTTATGTGGAAAAGAGTTCTGCCAATATTTTCCTGTAAGTATCTGATAGTTTCTGGTCTAACATCCAAGTCCTTGACCAGTGGAATAGAACTGAGAGCCGAGAAGTAAGCCCCCACACCTATGGACTTCTAATCTTTGACAAAGGTGCCCAGACTATTAAATGGGGAAAACAGAGTCTCTTCAACAAATAGTGCTGGAAAAAATGGGTTGAAACATGCAGAAGAATGAAACTGGACCACTTTATTTCACCAAACACAAAAGTAAATTCCAAGTGCATCTCTTCTGGCCTGTAGTGTTTGTGTAGAGAAGCCTGCTACTAATCTTATGAGTTTTCTCTGTAGGTGACTCTTTCTTTTTCTTTTGCAGCCTTCAGGATTCTTTCTTTGTCCTTATTCCTTTCTATTCTAAATAGGATGTATCTTGGTGTCTTTAAGTCTGGGTTAATTCTGTTTGGCTTACCAGAGCAAGAGAGGGAGGAGAAGAAAGCGTTCTTCATGACCTAATAGATGAGAACTTCTCTAGTCTAGACAACACAAAAGACATAAAGGTTCAAGAAGCCCAGAGGATCCCAAACAGAATTAACAGATGGAGGCATAAAAACCTTCTCAGACAAGCAACAGTTGAAAAAGTCAACTATCACCAGGCCTGCACTGAAAGAAGTTCTGAAAGGTCTCCTATAAACAGTCAGACCACCATAAATAGGCCGTATATCAGAACACTCTAAAACTCTACAATAACGGTATTAAAATATCTTCAATTTTTGATATAAATAAATGTCAATGGCCTGAATTCACCTATTAAAAAGCATAGAGTAGGAATATGGATCAGAAAACACAACCCAATAATCAGCTGTCTATAGGAAACCTACCTAAATCAGCAAGACAAACACAGACTCAAAGTGTTAGGATGGAAAACTATCATAGAGGCCAATAGCCCACAAAAAAAGGCAGGAACAGCTATTCTCATATCTAATATGATAGACTGTAAAGTAAATAAAATTTAAAAATATAGGGATGGAAACTACTTAATGCTCAGTGGATCAGTCAATTTAGAGGACTTAACAATTATTAACATCTATGCACCCAATGAGAAGTCATCCAAATACATCAAACATCTACTGATTAGTTACAGCAATAAATAATCAGCAATATAGCCATAGTAGGGGACTTAAACATCCCACTCTCTCAACTCAACAGATAATCCAGGCAGAAAATCAATAAAGACATGAGTGTGCTAGATGAGGAGATAGATAAACTAGAACTATTGGACATTTTCAGAGTCATTCATCCCAAGAAACTAGAATACACATTTTGCTCAAGTCCACATGGGTCATTCTCAAGGATAGACCATAGGCTAGGCCACAAAGACAGCATCAGCAAATTCAAGAGCATTGAAAGAATCCCAGACATCTTCAAAGACCACAATGGAATGAAACTAACACTTAACAATAAACAAGAGATTAGTAATAGTCCCAAAATGTGGAAGCTCAACAGTACACTCCTTACCAACTACTGGGTCAAAAAGGAAATAAAGGGAAAAAAATGTTTCAAGACTACAATGAAAATGAAGATACAAGCTATCAAAATATTTGGGACACAGCTAAGGCAGTACTGAGAGGGAAGTTCATAGCTATACCCATACAAGCACACATTAGGAAACAAGAAAAAGCACAAATAAACAGCCTGATTGCACATCTTAAATACCTAGAGGAAGAAGAACAAAGGAACCCTAAAGCAACCAGAAGAACAGAAATCACTAAAGTTAGGGCAGAAATCAATAACATTGAAAATAATAAAACAATTCAAAAGATCAACAAAAGTAAATGTTGGTTCTTTGAAAGAGTGAACAAAATCAAAAAACCTTTAACCAAACTCACAAAACAAAAATGGGAGAAGACCCAAATAAATAAGATTGTAAAGGAAAGAGGATAAATCAAAATAGACACCACAGAAATTCAGCATATCATGCGAGGCTTCTATGAACAACTATATGCCACCAAGCTAGAGAACCTGGAAGAAATGGACGATTTCCTAGATACCTACCAACTTCCAAAATTAGATAAAGAGGAACTAAATAACATGAACATACCCATCACAGCTAATGAAATTGAAACAGCAATCAAAAACTGTTGGTATGTTTCTAAATCCTGCTTATAAGACCTTCTGTTTTGATCATCACATTAGGTTCGCTTGTATTATTTATGATGCATTCTGTTTACATAGCCACTGTAGACTGAAAACCTTACTACACACCTTAAGGACTTAGAGGAAAAGGAACAAATGAACACTAAAGCAACCAGAAGGACAGAAATCACTAAAATTAGAGCAGAAATAAACAACATAAAAAGTAAAAGAACCATACAAAAGATCAATGAAGCAAAATATTGGTTATTTGAAAAATGAAACAAGATTGACAAAACTCTAGCCAGACTCACTAAACAAAAAAGGGAGAGGACTCAAATTTATAGAATTGTAAGTGATAGAGGAAATATCACAACTGACACCATAGAAATCCAGAAAATCATGCAAAACTTCTATGAAGAACTATATGCAACCAAGCTAGAAAACTAGGAAGAAATGGAAGAATTCTTAGAAACATATGCCCCTCCAAAACTGAACCAAGAAGAACTACAAATCTAAATGCACCAATCACAGACAAAGAAATCAAAACCATTATTAGAATCTCTGCAACAACAAAAGTCCGGGACCAGATGGCTTCACAAACGAGTTCTACAAAACCTTCAGGAAATAGTTAGTACCCATTCTTCTAAAGCTTTTCCATAAGATTGAAGAAACAGAATCACTCCCTTCCACCTTCTATGAAGCCAGCATCACCATGATACCAAAAGCAGATAGGGACATGACAAAAAATGAAAACTACAGACCAGTATCATCGATGAACATAGACTCCGAAATATTAAACAAGATCTTGGCCAAACGGATACAGCAGTATATCAAAAAAGTTGTTCATCAAGACAAAGTGGGATTTACCCTAGGAATGCAAGACTGGTTCAAAATCTATAAGTCAATCATGTCATTCACCGCATCCATAAAAGCAAAGCCAAAAACCACATGATTATCTCAATAGATGCAGAAAAAGCTTTTGACAAAATCCAACACCTATTCATACACAAAACCCTACAAAAATGCGAATAGATGGGAAATTACTCAAGATAGTGGAGTCCATATATAGCAAACCTACAGCCAATATCATACTCAATGGACAGAAGATGGAAGCATTCCTCCTTAGATCAGTGACTAGACAGGGCTGTCCACTATCACCATTACTTTCAACATAGTATTGGAAGTTCTTCCCTTAGCAATCAGGCAAGAGAAAAAAATCAAAGGAATACAGATTGGAAGGGAAGAAGTCAAACTCTCACTATGTGCAGATGATATGATAGTATGCATAGAAAAACCTAAAGAATCCAGTAGAAAACTACTCGAAGTTATTAGGCAATACAGCAAGGTGTCAGGCTACAAAATCAATGTACAAAAATCAGTGGCATTTCTCTATGCAAACACTAAATCTAAAGAAGACATCCAGAAATCACTCCCATTCACTGTTGCAGCAAAATCAATAAAATACCTAGGAATAAAGTTGACCAAAGAAATGAAAGACTTGTAAACTGAAAACTATGAGTCGCTACTCAAGGAAATAGAAACTGATAGCAAGAAATGGAAAGACATCCCATACTCATATTGGAAGAATAAATTTCATCAAAATGAATATTCTCCCCGGAGCCATACACAAATATAATGCGATACCTATCAAAGGTCCAGCAAGCTTCTTTAAGGGAATAGAACAAAAACTACAGTCATTTATCTGGAACAGGAAAACACCTAGAATTGCCAAAATGAGCTTGAGGAAAAGAAACTGAAATGGAGGCATCACACTGCCAGATCTCAAACTATACTATAAGGCCATCATCATCAAAACAGCCTGGTACTGGAACAAAAATAGGCACACAGACCAGTGGAACAGAACTGAAAGCCCAGACCTAAACCCCCACACCTATGGACATCTAATCTTTGATAAGGGGGCCCAGAGTATTAATTGGAATAAGGAGGCTCTCTTCAATAAATGGTGCTGGGAAAACTGGGTTGAAAAATGCAGAAGAATGAAACTGAACCACCTTATCTCATCAGAAACAAAAATCAACTCCAAATGGATCAAGGACCTGGATGTTAGACTGGAAACTATCAAATACCTAGAGGAAAACATTGGTGGAACACTTTCCCACCTATACCTCGAGGGCATTTTTGATGCAACAAACCCAATTACAAGGGAGACTGAAGCAGAAACAACCCAATGGGACTACATCAAATTGAAAAGCTTCTGCACAGCCAAAGAAACTATCAACAAACAAATTGACCCCTCACAGAATGGGAGAAGATCTTCACATGCCATACATCAGACTAGAGACTAATTACCAAAATATACAAAGAGATCAGCAAACTTAGCAACAAAAAAGAAAATAACCCCATCCAAAAATGGGCAGAGGATATGAAAAGACCATTCACTACAGAAGAGATCCAAAAACCCAACAAACACAGGAAAAATTGCTGAAGGTCACTGATTGTCAGAGAAATGCAAATAAAGACAACACTGAGATACAACCTCACCCCTATGAGAATGGCATACATCAAAAAGGACAACAGCAACAAATGCTAGTTTGTTCCTCCTGCACTGCTAGTAGGAATGTAAATTGGTCCAGCCTCTTTGGAGAGCAACCTGGCGAACTCGCACTAGGCTAGACATGGACCTTCCATATGACCTAGTAATTCCTCTGTTGGGGATATACCCCAAGGAATCCATAACACCCCCCAAAAATATGTGTACACCTATGTTCATAGCAGCACAATTCATAATAGCTAAAACCTGGAAGCAACCAGGTGTTCAACAATAGATGAGTGGCTGAGTAAGCTTTGGTATTTATACACAATGGAATACTATGCAGCTATTAAGAACAATGAACCCACCTTATCTGACCCATCTTGGACAGTTCTAGAAGGAATTATGTTAAGTGAACTAAGTCAGAAAGATAAAGGTGAGTATGGGATGATCCCACTCATCAACAGAAGTTGAGAAAGAAGAACAGAAAGGGAAACTAAAACACTATCTGATTAAATAGAGAGTAGGCCAACAAAGTAAAAACCCTATGGTGAGGGGGAGGGTGGACATTCGGCTTCCCGGGGCAGTTGGAGTGGGTGTAGGTTTGTGGGATCGGACACAGTCTTTTGGTGGTGGGAATGGTGTTTATGCCCACTCCTATTAAAGTGTAGTCATATAAATCACTATTCAATTAATATGAAAGGGGAAAATTTGATCATATGTCAAGAACTTTTTAATACACAGACTGAGTCTTTTTAATACATACGCTGAGTCTTTGATATGTTGACTCTCTCAAAAGGCTAGACCAGGAAGAACAGAAGCAAAGGTAACACCACTATATACAAAATGCTGGGTATTATACAGCAAACCCTAACAAAGGGACTGTTCAAAATTAACCCAATTACCAAATAATGTGATGATAACAATAACTATCCGCTGTCTTCTTGAACCCTAAGACAGTAGGAACCTCACATTTCCTCTATAGAGCCTCTACTTCCCCCAGTGCTGAAACCTTAGGGTGGGGCCCACTTTCCTGCATGCTTCTCTCAATTCATATCAAATAATATTTCATCTGCCGATCGCAACCTAATCAATGCAATGAGTGCCACCCCAGCATGCTTCACTTCAGACTGTGTCCAGAGACTTCAGGTGTGGAATGACAACCCTTCAGCTTCATCACTCAGGTGAGACCTTTCCTTTCATAGTATTCTTTAATTCCATTCCAGGTGTTCCACGACCCAATAAAGTCCCCAAACCTACATGTAAACCAGGTCCCCTAGATAGAGCACATGTTCACATGTGTCCATAAACCAAGGAAAAATATATACCTGAAAGCCGAAGTACACAAAAGTCTGCAGAGAGTACCCTCCTCCAACATTTCATCTGTACTATTCCAGCCTTTAGGTCCATGATTGTTCAACAATTTGTTTGGGTTTGTATGTTAACTCTCTTTTCAGCCACCAGGTTCTGGATGCCAGCATGATGCCGACCAGACTTCCCTGGACTGATGACCCCACCAATGATTCCTGGAGCTCTGCTTCCCCAGAGTCCCACCTTACTAGGGAAAGAGAGAGGTAGACTGGGAGTATGGGAGACCTTCCACCTTCTGCAACCCACAACGACCCTGGGTCTATACTACCAGAGGGATAGAGAATGGGAAAGCTATCAGGGGAGGGGGTGGGATATGGAGATCGGGTGGTGGGAACTGTGTGGAGTTGTACCCCTCCTATCCTATGGTTTTGTTAACATCTCCTTTCTTAAATAATAAATAAAAAACTGCATAGTACCAGAACATGAATAGACACACTGACCAGTGGAATAGAATTGAGAGCCGAGAAGTAAGCCCCCACACCTATGGACATCTAATCTTTGAAAAAGGTGTCCAGACTATTAAATGGAAAAAGCAGAGTCTCTTCAACAAATGGTGTTGGAAAAAATGGGTTGAAACATGCAGAAGAATGAAACCGAACCACTGTATTTCACCAAACACAAAAGTAAATTCCAGGTGGATCAAGTACTTGGATGTTAGACCAGAAACTATCAGATACTTAGAGGAAAACATTGGCAGAACTCTTTTCCATATAAATTTTAAAGACATCTTCAATGAAGTGAGTCCAATCACAAAGAAGACTAACTAAGCATAAACCCATGGGACGACATCAAGTTAAAATGCTTCTGCACAGGAAAAGAAACCACTACCCAAAGAAACTACTACCTCACAGAATGGAGGAAGATCTTTACGTGCCATACATCAGACAAGAGGCTAATAAGCAGAATAAATAAAGAGCTTGCCAAACTCACCAACAAGAAAACAAATCACTCCATCCAAAAATGAGGAGAGTACATGGAGAGAATATTCACCACAGAAGAGATCCAAAAGGCTAAGAGACATTTGAAAAAATGCTCCAAGTCTTTGATTATCAGATAAATGCAAATAAAGACATCAATGAGATACCACTTCATTCCTGTGAGAATGTCATATATCAGGAAAGATAACAGCAGCAAATGCTGGAGAGGTTGTCAGGTCAAAAGAACCGTCCTGCACTGCTGGTTGGAATGTCAATTGGTCCAACCTCTGTGGAGAAGTGTGGAGAACTCTCAGAAGGCTAGAAATGGACCTACCCTATGATCCTGCAATTCCTCTCCTGGGGATATATCCTAAGGAACTCAACACACCCATCCTTCTTAGCAGCACAATTTGTAATAACCAAAACCTGGAAATAACCCAGGTGTCCAACAACAGATGAGTGGCTGAGCAAGTTGTGGTATATATACATAATGGAATACTACTCAGCTATAAAAAATGGTGAATCCACCATTTTCTGCTGATCTTGTATGGATCTTGAAAAGTTCTTGTTAAGTGAAATAAGTCAGAATCAGAAGGATGAATATGGGATGGTCTCACTCTCAGACATAAGTTGAGAAACAGGATCAGAAGAGAAAACACAAGTAGAACCTCAACTGGAATTGGCGTATTGCACCAAAGTAAAAAAAACTCCCCCACAACACAAGAAAATCCAACAGCACAATTACAACTTCAACAATAAGCTCAACAATAGAAACCACAAATAATTGCATACATCAGGAATATTTAAAGTCTACTATGATGGAGAGTATAGATGGGAAAAAAAGTCAGTGGCACAGTTCTGAAAACAGTCCAAGAATTCAAGCTAAATATCTAAACACAAATCCAAGAAATCATTCAATTAAAGAATTACAACAACAAGAAAAAGAAAAAGAAAGAAAGAAAGAAAGAGGAAAGACTCCAAGCAGAATTTCTGAAAAGTTAAAAACCATGAAAGACTGACTCTGAATAGAATTACAAGGCTTGAAGCAAATTTAAAAATGGCTTAAGCTAAGATAACAGGTATAAAAGCTGACTAAATGATACTAACTACAGAAAGCAACAGTAAGATTCACAGTTACTACAATTAATTAATTAATTGAAAAAGCTGGAAAGATTAAGAAAACAAATAATAATCATCCATGAAATTGCAGATTCAAGTAGAAAAATTAATATAAGAACCATAGGGGTAACTGAGAAACAAAAAAAAGAGAGAGGGATAGAAAACATATTTTAAAAAACTACAACAAAATCTTTCACAACTAGGCAATGTTCACCTTCTGCAACCCACAATGACCCTGGGTCCATGCTCCCAGAGGGATAGAGAATGGGAAAGCTATCAGGGGAGGGGGTGGGATATGGAGATTGGGTGGTGGGAATTGTGTGGAATTGTACCCCTCCTACCCTATGGTTTTGTTTATTAATCCTTTCTTAAATAAAAAAAAAATCTCTTGAGTATTCAGTAGAAACAGATAGTGGTTAATGCACTGGGAAACACAAATACACAGCATTTTGACTAAAACAGAAAATTGTTGGATATCATGGCACTAAAAACCAAGAAGTTTGAAAAAAAAAAAGAGCTTTGCTGGAGTTTGAATATTGATTCCAGGGCTGCAATGAAAAAGATAAATATAGTCAACATAGTTTTCCTTGGGTTAAGGAAAATGCTTTTAACTGTGCATATATTTGCATCTGGTGACATTAAACTTTTTTATATCTTTATTGGAGGTTAATGGTTACAATAAAGCTGTAACACTTTTATCTCATGTTGGATGGAGTCTTGAAGGAACCATGTTAAATGGGATGAAACATTAAATTATTTAAAGCATTGTCTCCTTTTACATTGGTTCTCTGATACTGTTTAACAGTGTTTCTTTGAAAATATTAACTTGATTCTGCTAAGCTCAATAAAGTGTAAGGAAGAGGGACCCATATTTTCACTCAAGTCAGAAAGATAAAGTAAATGAAATTAATGTGAAACCATGGCCCCTAGGGGTCAAAGTGGAATGTTCTATCATCTGAGTTTATATTTAAAGCCTTTATCTCCTGCAGAGTCTTCTCTCTGTGCTATTTACTACTCCCAAACCAGTGTCCTCCAAATGAGGGAGGAGTAGTATCAAAACATCTGTTTAAACATAAGTCCAGACTGAGAAAACATGGTGAAATATGAAACAGAATCTAGGTCAATCCAGTCGTTCTTTGTAGTATCTTCTGACAATCACTAGTACAGCCCAATATGGTTGTTGGTACTTCATGGAAATGTTTTTTTTACCATACTCTCAGTATCACGACATGCATTAGTCATAATTTTGGCTACCTCACAAATGTCTTTGAGGTGCTTGATGTAATGGCGTTCAGTGCTCATTATCTCATTGATGACATTGGCCCGCATCTGGTCCCGGTTTTGCAGTGAGCGGCCCAGACAGAGACAGTCTGAGCTGGGATCCAGGTGCCCATTCTGCACATCACTGGAGCCTTCCTCCACTCCATCTTCCTGGTTCACCCAGAGCTGTGGAATCAGACAGAATATGAGATTAGCGTACTTTTTTTTAAATGATGTCTAGTTAAATGGGAAGAAGACAAACTTCTGGTATTTTGAGTCTTCTTTAGCCAGATATCCCTGGTTGTATGGAGACTTCAAATTCTAAGAATGCACCTATTTCTCTCTAAGATTCTTCTAGTCTGTATATAAAATACAGAATAAGAAAGATTCAGAAAAAAATATCTCTAAAGTTTAACAAGAGTTTAGAGGAGCTGGTGAGATAGTTGACCTATGAGACTGCTTGTTTTAGCATCTGTGAAACTTAAGCTCAAGTCCCTGCTTCACCACATGGGAGTCTGTTGGTATGCTTCTGGCTCTGCTTCTGGGATCTCTTCTGTTACATTGCTTGACACTGTGGTCTATTTACATGATCATTCTGTTACATTGGTTTGGTCTCACTCCCCCCCCCCCCGCCCGCCTCCAGGAGATTTGGTTTAGCCCTTGCTAGTTTCATGATTTTTCCTTCTCCCTGCCCCCTACCCTAGGTACTTCCTGAGTTCCTGCCGCTGCCGCTGGAGGAGAAAGATGCAGGACAGAACTTGTGGTGATTAGATTAGATTAGTTTTTTGTACCATTGACTGGTGAATAAAGAAATACTGCTTCTCTGCTCAGCCATGTGTCCCTGGTCTCTGTCTCCTGCCCGCGAAGCTAGCCCGGCATACTGGTGCCCTGAACTTTGATGACAGGAGTCCTATAGCAATATGTGAGTCTTTAGTGATGTATTATTTCTCCCTCTCTCTTTCTGAAAATATCAGCTCATAAATGTGAAGTATCTTATACCAGAAACTATCAAATACTTAGAGGAAAAAAATGGTGGAACTCTTTCCCATCTAAATCTCAAGGGCATCTTTGATGATACAGACTCAATTGAAAGAAAAACTGAAAAAAATAAAATAAACCAGGGACACACGACTGAGCAGATAAGCAGTATTTCTTTATTCACCAGCCAATGGTACAAATTTAAAAGGTTTTGCAAAAGAAACCACAACCCAAAAAAAGAGACTCCTCACAGAATGGGAAAAGATCATTACATGCCATCCATAATGTCCAAATGATCCAATTCAAAAGTGGGCAGAAAATATGAACAGAATATTCACTACAGAATAGATACAAAAGGCCAATAAGCATATGAATAATAGCACCAGGTCATTGATTATCAGAGAAATGCAAATAGACAAAACTGAGATACTACCTCACCCCTGTGACAATGTCATACAACAAATGCTGCAGAGGTTGTGGGGATGAAGGAACTCTCCTGTATTGCTGGTGGGAATGTAAATTGGTCCAATCTCTGTGAATAACAGTCTGGAGAACCCTCACAAGGCTAGTAATGGGCCTTCCATATGAACCAGTAGTTCCTTTCCTATGGATTTATCCTAAGGACTCAATCACACCCATTCAAAAGATATGTATGCACATATGTTCATAGCAGCACCATTTGTAATAGTCCAAACCTGGAAACAATCAAGGTGCCCAACGACAATGAATGGCTGAGAAAGTTCTTCTATATATACACAATGGGGTACTACTCAGTTATTAAGAATAATGAATCTATGTTCTCCGATCTATCTTGGATGGAGCTAGAAGGAATTGTGTTAAGTAAGATAAGTCAGAAAGACAAAGAAGAGTATGGGATGATCTCATTCATGAACAGAAGTTGAGAAAGAATAACGAAGGAGGAAATGCAAAGCAGAATTTGAGTGAGTTTGGAGTATTGAACCAAAGTAAAAAAAATATGGGTGTAGGGTGAGGGTAGATTTTCAGCTTCATTATAGGTGGTGGAAGTAGGGACACAGACCTTTGGAGGCTGGATAGTGCTAATAATCACTCCTGTTAAGTCATAGTCTTATAAATCACTATTTAATTAATATGAGGGGAAAATTAGACTGAAAGTCTCAAACTTTTTTGATGTATAGGCCTCATGTCTGAGTATATAGTTCCTCAATCTAAGCACTTAAGGTTTCAAATTGATAACCTGATTGAATTTTAACAGTGGGCTTAAATTGTTACTACATTTCTAATAATGACTTTTTCTTTGAAATGTTAGTCAATAATCTTAGACCAGGGAGACAAGAAACAATTGGTTGCATCACTATAAAATATACAGCTATGTGTAAATAACATTAAAAAACATGGTGAGGTCTTGAAGGATACAGAAAATCATAACAATGGAATTTTCATTTTTTAATATTTATTTATTTATTCCCTTTTGTTGCTCTTGTTTTATTGTTGTAGTTATTGGATAGGTCAGAGAGAAATGGAGAGAGGAGGGGAAGACAGAGAGAGGGAGAGAAAGACACCTGCAGACCTGCTTCACCACCTGTGAAGTGACTCCCCCTGCAGGTGGGGAGCCAGGGGCTAGAACTGGGATCCTTACACTGTTCCTTGTGCTTAGTGTCACCTACACTTATCCTGCTGCACTACCGCCCGACTCTGAACAATGGGATTTTCAAAGTCAGTCAAATTTCAAAAAAAAAAATGATTATAATAAAAACTATCTATTGCCTTCTTAAGCCTAAGACTGCAGGAACCTTTCCCATTCTCTGTAAAACCCACATTTCTCCCTGTCCTAGAACCTCAGATGTAGGGCTTTTTTTCCAGCATGTTCCTCTCAATCCATATCAAGTGATACTGCATCTGCTGATCTCAGCCTAATCAATGCAATCAGTACCACTTGATATGTTTCACTTTGGATGTGTCCAGAGGCACCAGGTGTGGAATGTCAACCCTTCAGCTCCATAACCCTGGTGAGACCTTTCCAAGCCCACAGAATTCCTTAACTATATTCCTGGTGATGCAATTTCTAACAAAGCCATAGAACTTAGATATAGTCAAGGGCCCATGAGATAGAGCATGGACACATGCATCCATAAATTAGGGGAAAATATACACCTTACAGCAAGTGCACAATAGTTTGTAGTGTCTCAATACGTGCAGCAAGTAAGTAGAAAGACCTAAAAAAGACACCATAAAGTACTTAATCAAATAGTTTCTACATAGACCTAGATACCCTCCTGGCCTACTTCCTATTTCACTTTCTTCAATCACTCCAAATCCAACCATGTCAGATAAAGTAAGGTCGACAAAAGCTGGATAAGGCCAAGAAACGGACATATGTTAATGATGGCTCTTTTGGTTACTACCAGGCCACCCCATCATCAGGGGCCCTACTCAGGAAATTCTGGATTCCCACACAGGCATGATGGGCCTAGACCTCCAACAGATTCCACTCTGTACTGCCACCAGTCATCTCCATCAGGAACAACATAGTCAAATCCTTGGTGGACCCCTATAGGACCTTGCCCTTAATTTGAATCAACAATGATAATGAATGCCACACTCTCTGAAAGGACATTTGATCAACATTATCCACCACTCAAGGAAGATGGGTCAGACAATGGGTACAGACTAGAATGTTTTTAGCAATGACCACAGAATGTGATCTCAGACCTATGGGGATGCATAGGCTCCTATGCTGAATATGGGCCCCATATCAAATTGATGGTGTTTACAGTTAACAATATTTATATACTTTTCCCCATATTTTGGAGCTATTCTTTTCCCTGCTACAGCTCTCTAGTCCTTTATCCAACTATGACACCATCTTCCCAGACAATACCTTTAGTCCACCTACATGTTAGCTACCAAGCTCAGGCACAAATTGGTAAAGTCATGGACCTCTTGGAATATACCTAAATAGATCTACTAGCTTTTTCCAAAATGGAGACCCCAAATCTCATCTGCTATATTCTTGCTTTTATGTTCCTGATTATTGAACAATTTTTTCTGCTTTATATCTTAATGCTTTTTCAGCCACCAAGTTGCAGATGCTACCATGACGCCAACCTGACTTCACTAGGCAGATGACTTCACCAGTATTTCCTGTAATCCCACCTCTCCAGAGCCCTGCCCCACTAGGGAAAGATAGAAACAGGATGGGAGTATGGATCTAACTGCCAATGTCCATGTTCAGTAGAGAAGCAATTACAGAAGGCAGCCCTTGTACCTTCTGTACCCCATAATGATATTGGGTCCCAGTGGGATAAAAAATAAACTTCCAATGGAGGGGAAGGAATATGGATTTGAGTCTTCAAAGATGTTTTTAAAGCTTAAATAAAAGAGAGTTCTTTCAATGTTTTCCTCTAACATTTGATGGCTTCTGGTCTAACATCCAAATATTTGACAAAATGCAAATAACCCCGTTGAAGAAAGTGGGGGGGGCAGTTCAGATGAGCAGAATCATTTCCAAAGAGATCCAAAGGACCAACAGACAATTGAAAAAATTCCCAAGTCACTGATGATCAGGGAAATATTAATAAAAACAATAAATAAAATCGGATTAGAAATAAAAGTGAAATCATCACTTATGTCATGATAATTATATATAGAAAATCCTAAGGATTTTACACAAAATCATATTAATAATCTAATAATAGTAGTAATAGTCTAATAATCAACTTCAGTGATGCTGTAAGATAAAAGATCGATATATAAAAATCCACTGTTTTTCCTTTTGAATGTTCCTGTTTAGGTAATTCTTAGTTCATTTTACAAATAACTTTATTGGGGAGTTATTGCATTATAATATATTGGACTGTCAGGAAAGTGTATTGGAATGTCAGGAATAGTGTATTTTTCTATGTTTCTCTATGCAAAAATGTGCCATGACTTTTCCTAAAAGCCAATAGTTGTTGACACGAGTAAAATTTCTCATCTCCTTGTGACAGGTGTATGCAAAACACTCTCATCCCAAACTTGGGTTCTTCTCCACCATAATTCACCAGGACTAATTGTATTTCTATACACTAATGATGAAGCCTCTGTAAAACAAATATTTAAAACACCCATTTAACTAGTATCAGAAATTAAAAAGAAGAAAAAATATTGGTAATGTGTGTACTCATTTGGGTGCACAACTCCCTAATAACTTCAGTTTATTTTCTAGAAGAAAATAGCAACAAAATTATAAATTGCACGTAAAAATTCAAAGGACACATAATAGTAAAAAAAAAACCATGGAAAATAGCAGAGAACTGGAATTTATTTATGCCAAGACTAAATACAGCAGTTGGGGAACTGGCTCAACTGGGGGAGCACTGAACTTGCACTCCTGATATTCTTGATTTGATCTGTAGTGCCAAATGTGCTGAAGTGCTGCTCTAGCTTCTCTATTTCTGTCTCTGTTTGCTATCTTGTGTGAATTTATTATTCATATATAATAAATCTTAAAGAAAAGTTACAGGGCTGTACAGTGGCAAACCCCATTGAGCCCACACATTATTATGCATAAAGAGCCCCTTTCAGGCCTTCAGTCTCCATCAGCAGAGAGGAACCTTCACAAGTGATATAGCAGTGCTACAAGTTTCTTTCTTTCTCTCCCCCTCTCTATCTTCCCTTTCCCTCCTAATTTATTTATCTTATAAAAAAAGAATAATCTAATGAATAACTGTATGCCACCAAGATAGAAAACCTGAATGAAATGAAAGAGTTCCTGGAGACATATAACCTTCCATAATTAAACCAACAGTAAGGAGAAAACATTAAGAGCCCAGTCACAGCCAAAGAAACTGAAACAGTTATCAAGAACCTTCGCAACAGTAAAAGTCCAGGGTCAGATGGCTTTACAAATGAATTCTACAAAACATTCAAGGAAGAATTGATGTCTCAATTTTTAAAGCTCTTCCAAAATATTAAAGACACAGGGATATTTCCTTCTGCCTAATATGAGAAAAGCATCACCCTGATAACAAAAGCAGACAGACCACACATACACACACACACATACACACACACACACACACACACACACACACACACACACACACACACACACACAACTACATAATAACATCTCTGAAGAACATGGATTATAATGAAATAAAATGCCCCCCAATTGCACAATAGACAGGTATGTCTGCTGTTCCTGAATTTCAGCAAACCTATGGGACTAGAAATGTAACCAATCAGGTTAAATCATTTCTTTTAGGAGAATGTAGCCAACAAAAATGTATGTTTCATTTTGTATTCACTTACATCTTGGCAGCCTGGATTGGGTGTGGAATATAGTCAATCCACCTTATCCTTTGTCTTATGTACCTTGATGACTCACGTGACCAATCTCTTTGCACATTACCCTTGAACACACCTGATTGACACACCTTGTAACCAATCAAATGTACCACCTCATAACTAACCACTGCATGCGGCTCCCATTTTTAAGCGGCTTTCCAAATCAGGCAGTTGGTCTGCCATGGGCAGAAGTCTCCTAGATTCCATCAGTGTAACAAAGTATCTCCCTGCCCTCCACATGATCAAGGCCTCAGACTCGTCCTTTAGATCTCACCTTGGAGTTGTAACACTCGGAACTTTAACACTTGGAGCTGTTCTACAGATATTTTCCATAACACTAATATATTAAACAAATTTCTAGCCAACCAGATGTAGCAGTGTATTATAAATATTGTACATCCTGACTAAGTGAGATTTATCCCAGGGATGTATAGCTGATTTATATACATAAATAAATGAGATCTACCACATTAATAAAAGAAAAATGAAAAATCACATGATTATCTCAATAGATGCAGAGAATGCTTTTGATAAAATCCAATATCCCTTCACAATAAAAACACCACAAAAGTGAAAATAGGTAGAAAATTCCTTAATCTAGTGGTGTCCATATAGAACAAGCACACAGCCAACAAAACAGATCAGGTACTAGACAGGCCGGCACAATATCATCATTACAATTCAACAGTGTTGAAATTTCTTGCTAAAGCAATTAGGCAAAGGAAAGGAATTAAAGGGATACAGACTGGAAAAGTAGAAGTTAAACTGTTAATATCTGCAAATGACATGATAATAGTATACACAGATGATAAGATACATAGATGACCACCATCAGTGGTCACTTCCATCAGTAAAGTCATCTTGTGCACTTCTCCAGAGCATTGCCTTTAAAATAAAGTACTAAAGGTAGAGGACTTACCCACTCTCTGAAGGGAGTGTGGCTCAGCCTACCCTGCCTCTTGAGGAAGACAAGTCCTGAAATGAGTGCAACCTAGAATATTATCTGTTGTGGCAATGGATGGTGAGCTCAACTGGCAGAGCATGGAGGTTTATATAGGCTCCCATGCCTAGCACGAATGTATAAGGGTACTGAGTCAGATCTATGGGGTAAACATTCTTGATATTTATATATATTTACATATAAATATATATGTATATATTTACTTCCTCAAATTTGGGAAGTACACTCTACCCTAATCCAGTTTCTATTCCTTTTGTTATTTTTTATTGGGGAATTAATGTTTTACATCCAACAGTAAATACAATAATTTGTACATGCATAACATTCCCCAGTTTCCCATATAACAATAAACCCCCACTAGGTCCTCTATCATCCTTCATGGACCTGTATTCTCCCCACCCACCCAACCCAGAGTTTTTTACTTTGGTGCGATATGCCAGTTCCATTTCAGGTTCTACTTGTGTTTCCTTTTCTAATCTTGTTTTTCAACTTCTGCCTGAGAGCAAGATCATCCCATATTCATCCTTCTGCTTCTGACTTATTTCACTTAACATGAATTTTTCAAGGTCCATCCAAGATCGGCTGAAAACAGTGAAGTTACCATTTTATACAGCTGAGTAGTATTCCATTGTGTATATATACCACAACTTGCTCACTCATCTGTTGTTGGACACCTGGATTGTTTCCAGGTCTTGGCTATTACAAATTGTGCTGCCAAGAACATATGTGAAGACAGATCTTTTTGGATGGATGTGTTGGGTTCCTTAGGAGAGGAATTGCAGGATCATAGGGTAGGTCCATTTCTAGCCTTCTGAGAGTTCTCCAGACTGTTCTCCACAGATGCTGGACCAATTGACATTCCCATCAGCAGTGCAGGAGGGTTCCTTTGACACCACACCCTCTCCAGCATTTGCTGCTGTTACCTTTTCTGATGTATGACATTCTCACAGGAGTGAAGTGGTATCTCATTGTTGTCTTTATTTGCATTTCTCTGACAATCAGAGATTTGGAGCATTTTTCATGTGTTTCTCGACCTTTTGGATCTCTTCTGTGGTGAATATTCTGTCTAAGTCCTCCCCCCATTTTTGGATGGTGTTATTTCTTGTCTAGTTGTTGAGTTTGGCAAGCTCTTTATATATGTTGGTTATTAAACTCTTATCTAATGTATGGCATGTAAATATCTTCTCCCATGCTGTGAGGGGTCTCTTGGTTTGGATGGTGATTTCATTTGCTGTACAGAAGCTTTTTAATTTGATGTAGTCCCATAGGTTTATACTTGCCATAGTCTTCTTTGTAATTGGATTCGTTTCATTGAAAATGTCTTTAAAATTTATGCGAAAAAGAGTTCTGCCAATATTTTCCTCTAAGTATCTGATAGTTTCTGGTCTAACATCAACGTCATTGATCCACTTGGAATTTACTTTTGTGTTTGGTGAAATACAGTGATTCAGTTTCATTCTTCTGTATGTTTCAACCCATTGTTTCCAACACCATTTGTTGAAGAGACTCTGCTTTCCCCATTTAATACTCTGGGCACCTATGTCAAAGATTAGATGTCCATAGGTGTGGGGCCTCACTTCTGGGCTCTAAATTCTATTCCACTGGTCAGTGTGTCTATTCATGTTCCAGTACCAAGCAGTTTTGAGGACAATGGCCCTATAATAGAGTTTGAAATCTGGAGTGTGATGCCTCCGGTTCTGTTCTTTTTTCTCAAGATTGTTTGGGCAATTCTAGGTCTTTTCTGGTTCCAGATAAACATTTGTAGCATTTTTTCTATTCTCCCAAAAAATTTGCTTGAGATCTTGATGGGGATAGCATTAAATTTGTAGATGGCTCTGGGTAATATATTAATTTTGATGATGTTAATTCTTCCAACCCATGAGCATGGAATATCTTTCAACTTCTTTGTGTCTTTTTCAATTTCTTTGAGTAGTGACTCATAATTTTCAGTATACAAGTCTTTCACTTCTTTGGTTAGGTTTACTCCTAGATATTTTATTGTTTTTGTTGATATAGTAAAAGGAATTGATTTCTGGATTTCAATTTCTTCTAACTTAGTGTTTGCATAGAGGAATGCCACTGACTTTTGAATGTTAATTTTATAGTCTGATACCTGACTGTATTGCCTGATGATTTCCAAAAGCTTCTTGCTGGATTCCTTAGGTTTTTCCATGTATACTAATATGTCATCTGCAAATAAGGAGAGTTTGGCTTCTTCTCTTCTAATCTGTATCCCTTTAATTCCTTGCTCCTGCCTGATTGCTATGGCAAGAGCTTCCAACACTATGTTGACTAGTAATGGTGATAGTGGGCAGCCCTGTCTAGTACCTGATGTGAGTGGAAATGCTTCCAGTTTTTCACCATTGAGTACGATGTTGGCTCTAGGTTTGCTATATATAGACTCCACTATCTTCAGGAATTTTCCATCTATTCCCATTTTTGTAGTGTTTTGATCATAAAGGGATGTTGTATTTTGTCAAAGGCTTTCTTTGCATCTATTGATATGACCATGTGGTTTTTGGTCTTGCTTTTGTTGATGTGGTGGATCACATTGATTGATTTACATATATTAAACCAACCTTGCATGCCTGGGACAAACCCTACTTGGTCATGATGAACAATCTTTTTGATATACTGCTGTATCCGGTTGCCTAGAATTTT
The DNA here is from genome assembly GCF_950295315.1 of Erinaceus europaeus. NCBI lineage: Eukaryota > Metazoa > Chordata > Mammalia > Eulipotyphla > Erinaceidae > Erinaceus > Erinaceus europaeus. Next base: position 82,999,950 of record NC_080185.1, on the reverse strand, counting down.
GTTCAATATTTTCACATCTATGTTCATCAGAGATATTGGTCTGTAGTTTTCTTTTTTGGTTGTGTCCCTGTCTGCTTTTGGTATTAGAGTGATGTTGACTTCATAGAAGCTGGCAGGGAGTATTCCAGTGTCTTCAATCTTCTGGAAGACTTTTAAAAGTAGAGGTATTAGTTCTTCTTTGAAGGTTATGTAGAATTCATTTGTAAAACCATCTGGTCCAGGACCTTAATTTTTGGGAGGTTTTTGATAACTGTTTCAGTTTCATTACCTGTGATGGGACTGCTCATGTTATCTACTTCCTCTTTACTTAGTTTTGGAAGTTCGTAGGTATCTAGGAAATCGTCCATTTCTTCCAGGTTCTTTAGCTTGGTGGTGTATGCTTCTTCATAGAAGCCTCTCAAGATATGTTGAATTTCTGCAGTGTCTGTTGTGATAACTCCTTTTTCATTTATTTGGGTCTTCTTCCTTTTTTTGTTTTGTGAGTCTGGCTAAAGGTTTGTTGATTTTGTTCACTCTTTCAAAGAACAAACATTCACTTTCATTGATCTTTTGTGTGGTTTCTTATTCTCAATGCTATTTATTTCCGCCCTAACTTTAGTGATTTCCATCCTTCTGGTTTCTTTAGGGTTCCTTTTTTCTTCTTCTTCTAGGTCTTTAAGATGTGCAATCAGGCTGTTTATTTGTGCTTTTTCTTATTTGTTAATGTGTGCTTGTATAGCTATGAACTTTCCTATTAGAACTTCCCTATTAGTATTCATTGAAGTCTCGAAACATTTTTAATTCTTCCTTGATTTCCTCTTTGACCCAGAAGTTGTTAAGAAGTGTGCTGTTGAGCTTCCACATTTTGGAACTATTACTAGTCTTTTGTTGATTGTTAAGTGTTTAATTCCACTGTGGTCTGAGAAGATGCTTGGATGATTTCAATGCTGTTGAATTTTCTGACGCTGTCTTTGTGGCCTAACATATGGTCTATTCTTGAGAATGACCCATGAGGATTTGAGTAAAATGTGTATTCCAGTTTCTTGGGATGAATGACTCTGAAAATGTCTAATAGTTCTAGTTTATCTATCTCTTCATTTAATTCCCTTATGTCTTTATTGATTTTCTTCCTGGATGATCTGTCAAGTTGAGAGAGTGGGGTGTTAAAGTCCCCTACTATGATTGTGTTGCTGTTAATATATTGCTGTAGCTCTTTCAGTAGAAGTTTGATGTACTGAGATGGCTTCTCATTGGGTGCACAGTTGTTAATAATTGTTAAGTCCTCTTCATTGACTGATCCTCTGAACATTAAGTAGTGTCCATTCCTATCTTTTAAAATCTTATCTATTTTAAAGTCTATCATGTCAGATATGATGATAGCTGTTCCTGCCCTTTTTTGTGGCTTGTATGATAGTTTTCCAACCTTTCACTTTAAGTCTGTGTTTGTCTTGTTGAGTTAGGTGGCTTTCCTATAGAAAGCATATTGTTGGGCTGTATTTTCTGATCCATCTTCCTACTCTGTGTCTTTTAATAGGTGAATTCAGGCCATTGACATTTATTGATATCAAAGATTGAAGATATTTTAATGCCATTCTTGTAGAGTTTTAGAGTGTTCTGATATATGTTCTATTTATGGTGGTCTGATTGTTTATATGAGACATTTCAGAACTTTCAGGGCAGGCTTGGTGATAGTTGCTTCCTTCAACTGTTGCTTGTCTGAGAAGGTTTTGATACCTCCATCTAGTCTGAATGACAGTCTAGCAGGATATAGTATTCTTGGTTGAAAGCCTTTCTCATTGAGCACTCGATATACATCTTGCCATTCTCTTCTGGCCTGTAGTGTTTGTATGGACAAGTCTTCTGCTAACCTTATGGGTTTTCCTTTGTAGGTGACTCTTTGTTTTTCTCTTGCATCCTTCAGTATCATTTCTTTATCCTTATTCCTTTCCATTCTAAGTATGATATGTCTTGGTGTCTTTAGGTCTGGGTTAATTCTGTTTGGGACCCTCTGGGCTTCTTGAATCTTTATGTCTTTGATGTTGTCTAGACTAGAGAAGTTTTCAGCTATTATGGCCTGGAGAATGATTTCTTCCTCTCCTTCTCTTTCTTCCACTGGTATGCAGATAATGCATATATTGTTTCTTTTGAAGTCATCCCATCGGACTCTGTTGTTGTTTTCAGCATCTCTTAATATCTTTTTGAGATCTCTTACTTCTTTTTTAGTTGTCTCTAATTAGTCCTCGATCTTGCTAATTCTGTCTTCAGCTTCATTGATTCTATTCTCTCTGGCCTCTACTGTTTTCTGGAGTCCATCTATTTTGTTGCCCTGTTCTGATACTGTTTTAGCTTGTTCAGCTAGTTGCATTCTTAGCTCAGCGATTTCAGCTTTCAGCTCTCTAATAACCATGAGATAATTAGTACTTTCTTCCATAGTCTCATTTGTTGTTCTTGTGTTTCTGATTACAATTTTTTCAAATACTTTACTCACTCCTGTTATTATTTCCTTAGCTAATGTTTGGATGTTGAACTTGTTATATTGTGCTTCACCCTCTGGGGGACTTTTAGCTGGACTCTTGTCCTGGTTCGTTTCTCCAATATTTCTTCTTGTTGTTTTAAGCATTGTATATATTATGTATGAGTTCCCTCTCTCAGTACTTTTCAAATTACTGATCATTCTTGCCTGGATTGACTTGTGTCTAAGTAAGTTAATTAAAGGGTTCACAGTGGTGGAAGTTAACAGTTGTTTCAATAGTATTTTAATCCCTGAGTTGGAGCTCAGTGGTTTAAAAGCCTCTTTTTTTTGTTCCCTGTAGGCTATGGGAGCCTGAGGGCTTTTAAACTATCAATAGGCTTCTTAGCTTAATCACTGACTCTTGACCAAGAGACAAAGCAGGGTGTGGCAGAGACAATCCAGTGATTTTGCAAAGAGCCTTTCACAGCCCCTCAGCTATGCCACCGAGGTATAGGTCTTCTCCTGAGTTTCCTGGTTAGATCTCTGTCCCCTGGTGTCCCTCCCTGTAGCGGCTCCAGATTCTGAGGGCAGTAGCAATGGAGACTCAGAGTTGCACTTTGTGAGTGTCTGGGGAGTCCTCTCTCCCTTCAGCTGTCTTCTTGTTGGTGGAGCAGACTGGAGGTGGTGTCTCAACTGCTGTACTGTTAGCAGTCACTTAATCTCTCCCTACGCTCCTCTCTTTCACCAGCCACACGTGTTTGTACTCACCGGTGATTTAGTTGGTGCCTGTGGTCATTCTAGTCCTGTCTTGTTTCGGTCCCAGGTGGTCTCCTTTGGTATTCCTACTTGATCCAGGAGAGGAGAGGAAAGGAGAGGAGAGGAGAGGAAAGAGATATGCTGCTGCTCGTAGCTCTGCCTCCAGAAGTACCCCCAGCTTTCTATTCCTATTCTCAACTCTAACACCATATTCCCAGTGTTTTTAGACAACCTGCTTGTTAGATATCAGGCTCAGGAAAAACTTATTAAAGTCATGGGACCCTTGTAATATACCTAAACAAGACTTCCGAGATTCTTTCCACCTTAAGATTTCTATTATCATAAACTCTATTGCTAATTTTTGGCTCCTGATTTTAAACCTGTTTCCCTTGTTTATATCTTACTGCTTTTCAGCCACCAACTTGCAGATGCTGCTATGATTCTATCCTGAACTCCCAAGGCAGACAGTCTTACCAGTGTGCCCCAGAACTTCACCTATCCAGAGAACTACACCACTATGGAAAGATAGAAACAGTCTGGGGATATAGGTCAACCTGCCAATGTCCATATCCAGTGATGAAACAATTATAAAAGACAGAAATCCCACTTTTTGTACCCCCAAAAAAATTTGGTCCATACTACCAGAGGGGGAGAAATGTTAACAGGAGATGACCAGAGGGCTCTAAACTTTAATTCCAACAGAACCCAGAGAAAGAAAAGGGGAAAAGGATGGACATTTGTAAGTAGGTGTTGGTGTGACTTAGGATGAGTAAGACTACAGAACAAAAATGGGTAAGTATACATAAATGTAGATAGTAATATAAATAATAGTCAACCTACATCTGTGACCTTGGGAGAATTACAATAATTTCCAGTGGATGGAATGGGGATGCAGAAACCTGGTGGTAGGAATGGTAATGAATTATAACCCTTTTATTCTATAACTGTGTAAATCAATATCAAATCACAAATAAAGGGTTTTTTATTTCTTTACTGGGGGGTTAATGTTTTATAGTCAACAGTAAAATATAATAATTTATACATTTGTAACATTTTTCATTTTTCCACATAACAATTCAACCCCACTAGGTCCTCTTCTGCCATCATGTTCCAGGACCTGAGGCCCCCATACCCACCCCAGTGTGCTTTAATTTGGTGCAATATACCAACTCCAGTCGAAGTTCTGTTTTGTGTTTTCCTGTCCCTGTTTTTCAACTTCTGTCTATGAGTGAGATCAGCCAATATTCTTTCTTCTCTTTCTCATGTATCTCACTTAACATGATTTGTTCAAGCTCCATCCAAGATGAGGGAAGAAAGTGAATAACCATTTATAATAGCTGTGTACTATTTCCATTGTGTGAATATTCCACAGCTTACTCAGCGACTCATCTCTTGTTTGATATCTGGGTTGCTTCCAGGTTTTGGCAATTACAAATTGTGCTGCTATAACCATAGGTGTATAAAAATATTTTTGGATTGTTGTGTTTGGTTCATTGGGATATAGCCCCAGGAGAGGAATTACAGGGTCATTGAGTAGTTCCACTTCTAGCCTTCTGAGAGTTATCAAGACTGCTTTCCACAGGGCCTGAACTAATTTACATCAGCAGTGCAGGAGGTCCCTTTGTCTCCATAATCTCTCCAGCATTTGTTGCTGCTACTTTCTGTTGTCTTTATTTGCATTTCTCTGAGAATCAATGACTTGGAGCATTTTATTCATGTTTTCTGGCAATTTGGATCTCTGGTGAATATTCTGTTCATATCTTCTCCCCATTTTTGGATGGGGTCATTTGTTTTGTCATTGTTGCTGCTGAATTTGGTGAGCTATTTATATATTTTGGTCATTTCCCTCCTGTCTTATGTATGGCATATAAAGATCTTTTCCATTTTGTAAGGGCTCTCTTCATTTGGGTGATGTTTTCTTTTGATGTGCAGAAACTTTTTAATTTGCTGTAGTCCCACTGCTTTATTTTTGTTTTAGTTTTTTTATAGTTGGATTTTTATCATTGAAGATGTCTTTAAAATTTATATGAAAAAGAGTTCTGCCAATATTTCCCTCTAAGTATCTTATAGTTTCAGGTCTAACATCCAAATCCTTGATTCATATGGAATTTGTTTTTGTATTCAGTGAAATATAGTGGTTCAATTTCATTATTCTGCATGTTTCAACACAATTTTTCTTTTTTAAAAATATTTATTTATTCCCTTTTTGTTGCCCTTGTTGTTTTATTTTTGTTGTTATTGTTGTTGTTATTGTTGTTGTTGTTATTGATGTCATCGTTGTTGGATAGGACAGAGAGAAATAGAGAGAGGAGTGGAATACAGAGATGGGGAGAGAAAGACAGACAACTGCAGACCTGCTTCATCCTTGTGAAGTGACTCCCCTGCAGATGGGGAGCAGGGGCTCTAACCAGGATCCTTATGCTGGTCCTTGCACTTTGCACCACATGCACTTAATCCATTGCACTACTGCCCCACTCCCACAACCCAATTTTTCTTACACCACTTGTTGAAGAGAATCTCCTTTCCCCTATTTAATAGTCTGGACACCTTTGTCAAAGATTACAAGTCCATAGATGTAGTAATTTATTTCTGGGGTCTCAATTCTATTCCACTGGTCAATATGTCTATGTTCCAAGCAATTTTGATTACAATTGTCCAATAATATACTTTGAAATCTGGGAGTGTGGTGCCTCCAGTTCTGTTCTTTCTTTTCAAAATTGTTTTGGCAATTCTAGGACTTTTTTATTGCAGACAAACATTTGTGACTTTTGTTCTATTCTCCTAAAAAAAAAACAAAACCTGATGGGACCTTGATGGGGATTGCATCAAATTTGTACATGCCTCTGGGCAAAATATTGATTTTAATGATGTCAATTCTTCCAACCCATGAACATAGAATATATTTCCACTTCTTTGTGTCTTTTTCTATTTACTTGAATAATGACTAATAATTTTCAGTATATAGGTCATTCACTTTTTATTAGGTTTATTCCTAGATATTTTATTATCTTTGTTGCACTAATAAAGTTTTATAAAAGAAACATATAGACCTGTATCCCTGATGGGCTGTAATACCTAGAGGACCCCAGAAACTCTACAAAAATATCTACTGGAAATCAGCAATAAATTCAGTAAAGTATTCGAATACAGTACTTTACTGAATCTGTATTCATACATCTGTGGCATTCTTTTACACAGTGGGTGAGAGAAAGGGAACTGAAGGATGCAATCCTATTTATAATTGAACCTTAAAAGAGAAAATACCTAGGAAAAAAATCTAACAAATGAGGTGAAGAACCTTAATAAAAAACATAAGACAATGTGAAAAGTAATAGTGGGGGGAGTCGGGCTGCAGCGCAGCGGGTTAAGTGCAGGTGGCGCAAAGCACAAAGACCGGCATAAGGATCCCGGTTTGAACCCCGGCTCCCCACCTGCAGGGGAGTTGCTTCACAGGCGGTGAAGCAGGTCTGCAGGTGTCTATCTTTCTCTCCTCCTCTCTGTCTTCCCCTCCTCTCTCCATTTCTCTCTGTCCTATCCAACAACGACAACAACAATAAGAACTACAACAATAAAACAACAAGGGCAACAAAAGGGAATAAATAAATAAAATAAATATTAAAAAAAAAGTAATAGTGGATGACACAATGAAATGGAATAACATTCACAATTCATGCATTGGAGAAATGATATTATCAAAATGGTGGCCCTGCCAAAAAAATCTATATATAGATTAAATACAATGCCTATTAAAATCCTAATGGCATATTTCAAAAAAAAATTGGACAACTTAACCAAAAACTTGTGTGAAACTATAAAAGACACACATACACACACACACAGATAGTGAAATCACTCCTGAGAAAAAGTAAGAAAAATGGTGGCATCACATTTCCTGACTTCAGTTTATATTATAAAGCAATAGTACTTAAAACAGTGTGGTACTGGAACAAAAATGGATTGGAACAGAATAGTGATCCTAGAACTAAACCCACACACATATAAGCATATTATATTTCACAAAGGAACCAAATTCCTCAATGGGGAAAAGAAAGTCTCTTTAACAAATGGTGCCAGGTGAATGGAACAACAAAACCACATGTAAAAAATTGAAACTAGACATCACTTAATGCCATGGACCTAAATTAGCTCAAAATGGATCAAAGATCTGCATTCAGACATGAAACTATAAAATATATAGAAGATCATATTTGTGAGACATTTCAGGAACTTAATATTAAACATGTATTTGGAGACTCCACCCCTGGGGCATGGGAAACAAAAGCAAGACTGCAATGAGACTATCTCAGATTTAAATAACGGCCCAATAAAAATGGGCAGAGAACATGTATAAATAGTTATCTATAGAAGAGATAGACATGGTCCACAGATATAGGTGGAAATGCTCTAATTAATTGATTGAAAGAGAAATGCAAATTAAAACCACATTGCGATTCCACCTCACACCTGTGAAAATGGGTTCATCAACACACACAGAGAGAGAAAAATTGTTGGAGAAGATGTTGAGAGAGAGAAAGTCTACTACATTGCTAGTGGCTGTGCAAACTAGTGCAACTACAATGGAGAACAGTTTGGAGAATCCTCAAGATAATAATAATGGAAATGCCCCATTTCACTCCTAGGCTTTTACACAAAAGACAAAGCAATGATTTGAAGGAATATATGCAACACCCACATTTTATAGTTGCATGATTCACAATAGCCAAATTATTGGTTGGAAGGAACTGACGTGCCCTTCAACAGATGACTGGATTAAGAATGCTATGGGACATATACTCAGCAATAAAAAGATGATATTGTGTTCATCCTTAAAATGGAAGGAATTGGAGAATATTGTATTTAGTGAGGTAAGGAGACAAAGACAACTACACAATGGTTTAACTCATATAAGAACTGAATTTCAATAGAGAATTAAAAGCAGGAATGGGGGGGGAGTCAGTTCATATTTAAGACTGTTATAGAACTCAAAAAACATGATCTACTTAGAATACCACAAAAAGGGTCAGAAACTAGTCTATTTGGTAGGCCATTGTTTATATGCAGCCTGGGTTCAAACTCTGGCACCAGAAAAGAAAGTATAATATAAGTTTATATTAACAACTGTATGCTACTGTTGGTATGTTTCTCTGGTGGCCGACATTCCCCATCGAGACAGACATGCAGTGTTTCATCCCTTGGCATTTTCTTCTGTGGTCAGCTACTTTGGACTGACACCTCCATCGGACTTACTGGTACACGCTGCTATGTTTCTCAAAGACTAATTTCAACCAATTGCCTTGAGACTTTATAGACCATCTTTCCTCTCCTGCAGGCTCTGCTCCCAGAGTCAGAAAACTCCCCCTCCTTATTAGGTTATGCCCACAGAGGTAGGAAACGCTCTTTGAGGCAAGAGATGCCCCCAGAGGCATGAAGCGCTCCCAGAGGCAAGAAATGGCCTTTCGCCTGCTAGGCCTTGCCCTTTGAGGTAAGAAATGTTCCCCTTGGCATCACACTGGTTATTGCTGCTCGCCTATTTTGTTTTCCATGTCTTATGCCAGTTCTTTTGAAAACGCCTGTAAGATATAGGTTTCTGTTCACCCCACAATCCTGATACTATGGCCATTAGTTAAAAAGAAAGGGGGAATTGTTGGTATGCTTCTAATTCTGCTTTTAAAAACCCCTTCTGTTTCATTTGGTTTAATCCCCCTGCATTCTATTTACATAACACTGTATTCTATTTACATAACCTCTGTTAACAAGCACCACCCTCCCTCCAGGGCATTGGTGGTTCAGTGGTAGAATTCTTGCCTGCTCCGCCCCCTCTCCTTGTCATACCCTGATTTTCACCAGTCACTTTTCTCTCCACCCTCTCTGCGTCACATCCTGTTCCCACCCTACTGGGCTAGTATATTTATAAGGACAAGATTGTTTGTAGTTTTTAGTTTAGCTTAGCTTGGTATAGATTGTACTGCGTCCTGCATGAATAAAGAGATACTGCGTACAACCCAGCCATGAGTCCCGGGTCATCTGTTACCCGCCTGTGAAGCCAGCCCGGGGAAAACAACATGCTACCATGCACAAAAACATGGAAAGGATGAATAAGTGCTTAAAAGCATACAATCATCCAAGACTATACCAGAAAGAATTAGAAAACATGAATATACCAATAAATATTACAGAAATTGAAACAATCATCAGTCTCTCTAACAACAAAAGTCCAGATCCAGACTGTTTTACAAATTAATTATTCAGAACTATTAAGGAAGTGATACTGTTTGAATTCCACATGGCCTTAATCAAGGACATGGGTGTACTCCCTCACATCTGTGAAGACAACATAAAAATGGCACACACTTTCCTGACTCCAAAATGACCAACACTAATACAAGTCATAGTAAAACTATCAAAATTCAAAAACAAAGAAAATATTGTATTCTGGAATTCAAAGGAAGAAAGTAACATGTAGGGTTATCATGCTTTTATCAGTTTTCTCATTGGAAACCCAAATGGGAAAGAGAAAATAAAATCATATATTCAAAGTACTAAAAGATAGAAACTGTCAGCCATAAGTAATCTACGCTACAAAAGCATCTTCCAAATATGAGAGAGAAATAAATGTCATCACAAACATACAGAAGCTAAAGGAACTGGCTTGCAAGTCCTATCTTACAAGAACAGAACTTCTGTGCAGAAACTTTTCAGCTTGATGTAGTCCTATTGTTTTATTTTTGTTTTTATTTTCCTTATAATTGTATCTGAGTCACAGAATATATTTCAACAATTTATATAAAAAAGGGTTCTGCCAATGTTTTCCTCTAACAGTCTGATGTTTTCTGGTCTAATATCCAAATCTTTGATCCATTTGGAATTTACTTTTGTGTGTGGTGACAGGTAGTGGTCCAGTTTCATTCTTCTGCATCTTTCAAACCAGTTGTCTCAACACTATTTGTTGAAGAGACTCTCCATCCTCCATCTAATGCTTTGCTCCCCTGACCTCACCAATATGTCCTGGAACCTCACCTCCCCAGAGTCCTATCCTGTGGGATTATGTGAAAGCATGGTGGAGCATAGGGGAACTCCCCCATCCTTGACATGGAGGTCTGAAAAGACACCTCCACCAGTCAGTCTCTCTTTCAGGGAAATGCTTTTCCTGACTCAGCTTCCCCTTATCAGCCTCCCTAGGTTTCACAGAGGCCTGCAACTTCTAACATTTAACTCATTCCTCTGCTGCAAACCAAATGGTTATCTGCTTGAATACTCCTCACACTGCCTTGCCAGTAACATAACAATGAGACTTCCACACACCCCACTTCCTGGCTCTTTGATCATCATGGCTTACATTGATACTCTGCCATTCTCTGCTTTATCTCACTCTGCTGTTTTAACAACAATGGCCTTCCTAACACCTTTAGATAATTAACATTTCTTGCTTTATGGAAACTGATCTTTTTGACCTTTTTGTATCTCATCAATTCTGGTCATTCCTTAGCTCTCCCCACCGTAGGGGCACTGACCCTTTGAAAACCTGTGATTACTGACATATGTGAAAATTTTCTTTGTCCCACCTTGCTATATAAGCCTTGTCCTTCTGAGAATAAATTTGGAAGTTCATACCTGAGTTTTCCCTGGCACTTCTTTCTGCATCACACGACCACTAGAATCGGTGAGGAGAAGGCCAGTGGCTTACTTCTGTTGTGAGGCCACCCACATGAGCACCAGCACTATCCCATCAGGGAAAGATAGAAACAGGCTGGGGATATGGATCAACATGCTAATGTTCATGTTCAGTTGAGAAACAATTACAGGCGCCAGAAAAATCTTTGATACATACTCCCAGAGAGATAGCAAACAGGGAATCTTCCAATGGAAGGGATGAGATACAGAACTCTGGTGGTGGGAATTGTATGGAATTGTACCCTACTTATTTTAAAAACTTGAAAATCATTATTAAACTACTAATAAAGAATCAGATGTCAGTGAGGGGTTATTTCTGGGCTTGCAATTCTATTCCACTAGCCTCAGTCTATTTTTATTCCAGTACTAAGCACTTTTTATTACAAAAGCCCTCTAATATACCTTGAGTTCCAGAAGTGTGTTGCCTCCATTTTTATTCTTTATCTAAAGATTGTCCTAATAGTCCTAGGCATTTTATGATTCCAGATAAAGTTACGTAGCTATTGTTCATTATCTCAAAGAAATGTAGTGCCTCTTTGATAGGGATTACATTAGATTTGTATATGGCACTAGGCATAACAGTCATTTTGACAATATTAATTCTTCCAACCTGTGAACATGATATAATGTTATACTTCATTGTGTCTTTTTCTATTTCTTTGAATAACGACTTATAGTGAAGTATTTTAATCCTTTTGTTAGGTTTATTCCAACAAAGAAAAGGATTTTACATGTCACACATAGACAAAGAGCTTATAACCAAAATCTGTAAAGAACACAACATACCCCGGAACAAAAATTCAAAAAACTTCTTTCAAAAATAGGGAGAAGATATGAACAGTATCTTCACTAATGAAGAAATCCAAAATACCATCAGACATATGAAAAACGTTCCATATCTTTGATTGTCAGAGAAAGAAAAATAAGGACAAGAAAATACCACTTTACATCTGTAAGAATGCCATATATTAGAAAGACCAATAACAACAAATTTTGACAAGGAGGTAAAGAAAGATAAATCTTACTTCACTGCTGTTTGGAATGTAAATTGCTCCAGCCCCATTAGAAAGCAGTCAGAGGACCTAGTGGGGGTTGTATTGTTATATGGGAAACTGGGGAATGTTATGCATGTACAAACTATTGTACTTACTGTTGAATGTAAAACATTAATTCCCCAATAAAAAAATCATAAAAGAAAAAAAAAAGAAAGCAGTCTGGAGACAAAAACAGCCATCTGAAGACATCTCTGTATACCTACTTTTATTACAAAAATTTTGTAATGGCCCAGTCTTGGAAACAGCCTAAACAACCCTTATGGAAAACAAACGGAGGCTTATTGGTCCCTACTTCAGCTTATGCTATGAAATAATAGTAATTAAAACAGAATATTGACTGGAAGAACCAAGCTGGCAACTCAGAGATAATACCTGGCTTGAACTCTGCAATGGGGCTGCTTTAAAACTGGGAAGATGGATGAGGGTAGGAGTTCTGGATCAGTGGTGGAGTAGGGGTTCACTAGGTGGGCAGACAGGAACTATAAAAGAGCCCTATAATCTGTACTTGGGCTGCCAAACAGAGGGCAAAAAGGATAAAGGAAACGGGTTTGGCTGAAGGTTTTCTGTTTTGTTATTTCTTCACTATTACATCCCCCCTCCCACAAGAACAACCCCCACACTGGCTACTTCTGGTAGGTCTCCTGTGGAGATAATTTCTTTATCAACATTACTGGATCAGCAGAGGTGTCATTCAAAGAAGGGGGGTATTTCCTCAAGCAAAGCCTGCCTTTTTTTTTTTAAGGAGTTGGAGCTCTATCTGAGTGACATAATACCTGACCAATCAGAGCCTCAGTCTTGCTTGGGTTAAAGTACCTGTTTTCCTCCACTACTGCTCAAGATTTTCTGATAGTTGGTTCTTGTAATTGTTTATTTTAGCTTGCTTAAGGAAGGGGACATGGTTGTGTGGAGCCAATCTGGACTGGTTCAATCTGCCAACTGACTGTTAGGAATTTTTATTTATTTATTATTATTACCATTATTATTATTATTATTTGTGCTTGTCTTTTGTTGCTCATTTCCATGTTGAGCAAAATATGCCGTTGCTGCTTTTTTCATTGATAGATTACTGGGTGTACTACATATTATTGGAGGAACTTGCTCCTCTCTCTCACTTTTCTCCACTTCTCTTTTTCTTTCATTGTAGCTAATCTGAAAAATCTCTTTCCTTTCACCACTTTCTCCCCCCTATATTCACTAGCATTCACTTGTGAATTATCTTGTAGAAAAGTCTGACTCAGAGTAGACTCTTTCCGTGTGTGTGTGTGTGTGTGTGTGTGTGTGTGTGTCCTCTTTCCTTTCCTCCCTCTTCCCACTATCTCTAGAATTTATAGTTGACAGCTTCTTTTCTGTTCTTTCCTTTCTCTATTATTCTTTCTTTATGCATAGTTTGTTTTTGTTTTTAGAGTGTAGGTGTTGCTTGGCTAACTGGTTTTGGTTGAACTGCATTAATCTTTGCCTTTATTGCTATTGATGTATTTTCTGAGGTTTGTGACTTTAATGAGAAGACTCTACTGTTTCTTATATTCACACAACAAAACAACTGAAGGACGACTGGACAGAAAAATGCAAACCACATCAATAAAAAATGCTTAAATTGAGAGCAAATAAAACTGCTGCCACAATGAATCAAGACAGAAGGCCAGAAAAAAAAATCCAAGTAAAAAAGAAGCAACTATAAATAAGGAAAATAGTCAAACAATAATTGATCTATTAATACCATAAATTAGGACAGCTATTTAAGAAAAGATTATTAGAAATAGGGACACAACAGATGAGACCCTCAAGCCACCTCGAGGTAATTAGAGAACTGAAAGCTGAAATAGCTGAGCTAAAAGGATTAGCAGAACAAGGTCATACTGTAACAGAACTGAAGAAGGAAGCTAAGGGAAGAGAAAGCAGATTTTTAGAAGCAGAACATAGAATTAGACAGACAGAGGATGGGCTAGAGGAAACTAAGAAGGAGGTAAAAGAGCTAAAAAAAATTGAGAGACACTGAAAACAACAGATCATATGGTATGATCTCAGAAAGAAATAATGTTCGCATAATTGGCCAACCAGAGGAAGAAAGAGATGAAGCGAAAGAAAGCATTGGAGAAGAAATAATAGAGGAAAACTTTGCAGCCCTAAACAACAGAAAGGACAATTTGTAATAACAAAAACCTGGAAGCAACCCAGGTGCCCAACAGCAGATGAATGGCTGAGAAAGCTGTGATATATTTACATAGTGGAATACTATGCAACTATTAAGAACAATGAACCCAACTTTTCTGACTCATCTTGTATGGAGCTAGAAGGAATTATGTTAAGTAAGAAAAGTCAGAAAGACAAAGATGAGTATGGCACTCCTTTACAATAACACTAAGTCAGAAGAGGAAGATATCCAGAAATCACTCTTCCTCACTATTGCAGCAAAATCAATAAAATATCTAGGAATAAACCTGACCAAAGCAGTGAAAGACTTGAAGCTGACTGTGTACACTCACCCTCCACCCAAAGACTTTTACTTTGGTCGACCTGTCAACTCCCATGTTCATTAGGGAAGCAATTATAGAAGCCAAACTTTCCACCTTCTGCACCCCTAATGATCCTGGGTCCATACTCCCATGGGGCTAAAGAATAAGAAAGCTATCAGGGGAAGAGATAGGATACGGATCTCTGATGTACCCCTCTTATCCTATGGTCTTGTAAGTGTTTCCATTTTATAAGTAAATAAATGTTTTAAAAAGTGAAAAACTTGTATACTGAAAACTATGAGTCGTTATTCAGGGAAATAGAAAATTATACAAAAAAATGGAAAGATACCCAGTGTTCATGGATTGTAAGGATCAATATCATCAAAATGAATATTCTACCCAGAGCCATATACAAATTTAATGCGATACCCATCAACGTTCCACCAAGTTTCTTTAAGAGAATAGAACAAAATTGCAATAATTTACCTGAAAACAGAAAACACTTAGAATCACCAAAACAATCTTGAGGAAAAGAATCAGAAATGGAGGCATCACGCTCCCAGATGTCAAACTATATTATAAGGCCATCATCATCAAAACAGCCTGGTACTGGAACAAAAATAGACACACAGACCAGAAGAACACAATTGAAAACCCAGAACTAAACCCCCACACTTATGGACACCTAATTTTTGATAAGGGGCCCAAAATACTAAATGGAGGAAGGATGCTTTCTTCAATAAATGGTGCTGGGAAAATTGGGATGAAACATGCAGAACAGTAATACTGAACTACTTTATCTCACCAGAAACAAAAGTCAACTCCAAATGGATCAAGGACCTGTATGTTAGACCAGAAACTATCAAATACTTAGAGGAAAACATTGGTGAAACAGCTAGGAAACCAGTAATCACACTTCCTGACCGCAAATTATATAACAGGGATTTTGTAATCAAACCACCTGGTACTTTAACAAAAGTAAACAAATGGACCAGCATAATAGAATTGGAGCCCAGAAATAAACTCCCACACCAGTGGACAACTAAATTTGTGAAAGGGGCCCAAAACATCAGTGGAGAAAAGAGAATCTCTTCAAGGAATAGTGTTGGGAAAACTGGATTGAAACATGCAAATGAATGAAACTGAAACATCATGTATCACTATACACAAAAGTAAACTCTAAGTGGAGGAAAGACATGGATATTAGACCAGAAATTATTAAGTATACAGAAAAAAACATTAGCAGAGCATTTCATGATCTATTCTTTGAAAATTTTCTTCAAAGGCCCAAATTCAATAACAGAGACAACAAAAGCCAAAGTTAAACAGTAGCATTCCATCACACACACAAAAATCTTCTTTTAGCAAAGGGAACTACCATTCAAACAGAAAAGACACCCTACATACTTGAAAACCCTTATACAATAGAAATCATATAAAGGGCTAATAACCAAAACACACAAAGAGCTCAGTAAACAGCAAAAAACAAATAAATAAATATAAAAATGGAATGAGGACATGGACAGCATCTTCATTGAGAAAGAAATCCAGAGAACTAGCAGGCATATGAGAAAAGTATTCAAAGTAACTGATTATCGGAGAAATGTAAATAAAGACAAGAATGTAATAGCACAGCACATTACATCCATATATTAAACAGGAGATAAACAGGAAATGTTAGAAAGGATTTAAGAAAAAGGGAGGGTAGGGCGGTGGCGCAGTGGATTAAGCGCATGTGGCGCACAAGGACCGGAGTAAGGGTCCCAGTTCCAGCCGCCGGCTCCCCACCTGCAGGGGAGTCGCTTCACAGGTGGTGAAGTAGGTCTGCAGGTGTCTTTCTCTCCTCCTTTCTGTCTTTTGCTCCTCTCTCTATTTCTCTCTGTCCTATCCAACAACGAACAACAATAACAATGGCAACAATAGTAACCACAACAAGGCTACAACAACAAGGGCAACAAAAAGGAGAAAAATGTGGCCTCCAGGAGCAGTGAATTCATGGTGCAGGCACCGAGCCTAGCAATAACCCTGGAGAAAAAAAAAAAAAAAACACCTTCTACATTGCTTGTAGGAATGTAATTTGTTCCTGCCCTTTAAAAAAAAATAGCCTAGAGGTTTCTCAGAAAACTACATATGGTCCTGTCCTATGACCTTAGAATCTCTCCAATTTACCCAAAAGAACAAAAATACATATTCAAAGAAACCATGTACTTTTATGTTCATATCAACACAAATTGTAATAATAGCTAAAATTTAGAAGCAACCCAGATGCCTGGCAACAAATGAGTTGCTAAGAACACTGTGGTGTATATACACAATGAAATACTAAGAAGATGTTAAAATCTTCCTCATTTTGCATAGAGTAGTAATGTCAGTAACTTCACTGACTTAACAAGTTTATCAAAACAAATTGAGAATTGGACTAATAAGCATAGTTATGGAGCCACTTATTAGAATAATATCGCACCAAAGTAAAAGACTCTGGGGTGGGGGTGGGTGGGTGGAGAGAATACAGGTCCAAGAAGGATGACAGAGGACCTAGTGGGGATTGTATTGTTATATGGGAAACTGGGGAATGTTATGCATGTACAAACTATGGTATTTACTGTTGAATGTAAAACATTAATTCCCCAATAAATAAATAGATAAATAAAAATAAAAATAAAGTACACATGGACAAAAGTAAAAAAAAAGAATATTTTCCTTAATATATCTTGCAGATGACGTTTTCCAGTTCATTTTTGAATGTATATGTGTAGTGCAGTGTTCCACCATTTATTTGCTCACAAATTAAAGCCAACTCCTATTTTACACCCCTAATAATATCTTTATCGCCAGAACATTTCAGAAAGAATCCTTCACAATTAACTATTAATACACCAGGCTCATTGAAACACCATTCTCACTAGTTTTGAGAATCTATAGTATCAGTATGTTCAAAATTACATGTAGTCCATGTTCTCATGAAAGTAGTTGTATGGGTGTAACAGAAGACTGTTGTTGTATGGGTGTAACAGAAAGTAGTTGTATGGGTGTAACAGAAGACATGACCTCTGTCTAGCCATGTACACTTAAAGGCAGCAAGAAACTGATGAAGAGGAAGAATATGAAAGCCAAGAGGACTGAAAAAAAGAAATAGTAGACTTCTAAAATATCTGCAAACTCTGGTATATTCTAACAAGTGTAGAATGGTATAAAGTTTTCTGCCACTGTCATGAGTACTATATTATTGATAAATATCTGTCAGAACCCATGAATATTTTCTTACATAGTTATATTTAGTTCTCATAACTTAATAAGACAGGTACTATGGTATTTAATTATGGATAAGGTCACTGAAGCAAAGAGTGTAATTGATATTCCCATTAATTAAATGCTGATAAATGATAGAAAATCCAGAAAGTCTATCGGCAGAGTTAGTGCTCTTACTTACTTAAATCTTTCCTAGGATAGGATAGATTTCCTCAAGAAAGAGAGATTTAAGGTCAACATAAGGTTAAAAGCTCTGAGAACCATACTAAGCAGCAACCATTTGTTTCATGAAGTAGTCACCAGTCAGATAGGAATGAAAGTAGGAAGGATGATCACCTTGAAGATAAGGATAGTTTTTAGATGTCCTAACATTAGCAAACAGGCTGAACTGTAATTTCTGGGCCACCTATTAACTATAGCTAGGTCTATAAAAGTTCTAGTTTAGCTTTTCCTTATCCTCTAGTTTCAAGATAGTATGACATTTAGCAATAGCATACAAATGACTTATTTTTGGCCTGAATTGTGATCAAAATTTAGCTACGTTAAAAGACAAGTTTGGGGAGTCAGGCTGTAGCGCAGGGGTTAAGTGCAGGTGGCGCAAAGCAAAAGGACCGGAGTAAGGATCCCGGTTTGAGCCCTGGCTCCCCACCTGCAGAAGAGTCACTTCACAGGCGGTGAAGCAGGTCTGCAGGTGTCTATCTTTCAGTCCCCCTCTCTGTCTTCCCCTCCTCTCTCCATTGCTCTCTGTCCTATCCAACAACAATGACAACAATAATAATAACCACAACAATGAAACAAGGGCAACAAAAGGGAATAAATAAATAAATATTTTTAAAAAATAAAAATAAAAATAAAATAAAAGACAAGTTTGTTGGCAGCACTGTTTAGGCTGCTATAATAGTTATCATATGTGCAAAAGCTCTCTCTCCTCTTCTCAGTCTTTATACACTCTGTCCATGCCCCTTCCATGTTACCTTTTTAGTTTCTATCTTGTATTTAACTTGTATTTAACTTCTATCTTGTATTTCTATCTTGTATTAATCTAAGAAAGATTATGGACTTATTTTATTCTTCTTAGGTCTTCTGTTGCTGGGCAGGAGTGGGAGTGAAGAGTGGTTAAGGGGGAAAGGAGGGTGTAGAAGTGGTTCTTTTAATGGAGAAATGGAAAAGGGGTGGGGGTAGACAGCATGTTTATTCAAAGAGACTCTCATGTCTAAACCTCCAAAGTCCCAGCTTCAATCCCTTCAGACCACTAAAAGCCGGAGTTAAGCTGTGCTCTAGTAAACTGAACGCATACATACATGCATACATACATGCATACATACATGTCAGAAAAATAGATTCCCCAAAATGGCTTTCGCAAATCCTTTTTAGCAAAGAACTTCAGACCCCAACTATATCAAATGAATTTATCCTGTATCTTCTCTCAGAAGAGGTTAAAAAGCAAAGTGAAACAGAAAACTGATTGTTTACCAGGTAGGCAACGTCTTTAAGGAAATACACTGTACTTTTATTTTGTCTTATCTAACACCATCCCAAAATATAATCAGAAGGGAATTACCAGGATGTGATATTATATATAATTCAATTCCCAATCTACCTCTTTCTCAATGATTTGATACTTATCCAAAGACAGTTATTCCAGTCAATGCTTATGCAAGCAAAGAGACATTTTATTGAGAGAATATGACTATCATCTCTGGTTGTTTTTATTCTAAATCTCTAGAGTTGTATTTGGAGACAGAGTATTCACCAGCCAGTGAATAGTTTCTGAAATTCCCTAATCAAGAGAGATGCATTGATCGAGTTTAGACTAGAAATAATGCCCTTTGAAAGAAAAAAAAAAGTCAAATGGCAGAGAATGGCTTTCTCAGATGTCCCTGTAGTCCATAAGGCTTGTGTTTTATGTCTATTAAATGCTTTATGGTATATCATGTAATATAAGAATGTCAGGGAATCAGCTGATCTTGATCCAGTAAATGCTTTCCAATATTAGAATTCTATAAC
Source organism: Erinaceus europaeus (assembly GCF_950295315.1). Taxonomy (NCBI): domain Eukaryota; kingdom Metazoa; phylum Chordata; class Mammalia; order Eulipotyphla; family Erinaceidae; genus Erinaceus; species Erinaceus europaeus. The sequence continues at coordinate 82,980,328 of NC_080185.1, read as the reverse complement.
AGAGTTTTGAGACTGGCAGAGACTCAGTGTTGATCATTAGCTCTTCTATATTGTGTTCCAAATTGAACCTATCCCTGAATTTGACATCCACTTAGGATATTAGCATACATGACCTGTTGAGAAAATGATTTCTGTGGCCAGGTACTAAGAAGACCAAGGATTAGAAGTGGAGACAAAAGAAAAGTCAGCAGAGTTTATCAAACTTGATAAATTTGTATAATGCATTGCCTCAGTCTGTGTATCTAGAAGCCTCTGAGAGCATCAATAAAAAGACTTGATGGTCCTTGTAAATCCATAAGAAGTCCTGAAGACTGGCAGCTCAGGCAATGTCACCAATATGTATATTTCTGATATGACTTAGTCAAGGATACTTCTGAACACAGGCCAGGCCAGAAATAAGCAGGAGCCAAAACTGAACTCTTCATGCCAAGCTATAATGAATGGATCACACTTAAAGCACTAGAAATATCCCTTTGCTGGGTGGGTTTCCCTTCTGCTGGACTGATCCTATGCCTTACCTAAGGCATCAAGCAGATCCTTATAAAAGTCAAGCAGTTTCCCAGGCCAATCACCCAGTACTTCTAAGGAAACTGGGGTCATAGCAGACAGTCCTTTGGAGTGCTAACTGATACAAAGCAAATGTACTTGCTAGGAAAGTAAGCATGTAGCCCTTATTTTACAAGTTGTTTCTATTGGTCTTGTTTTTGTCTTTTCTTCCCACAGGTCACTTCTTCCCTTCAATCATTCACACCACAGTTTTTTTTTCCCCTTTTGTTGTCCTTGTTGTTTATCATTGTTATTATTGTTGTTGTTATTGCTGTCGTTGTTGGATTAGATAGAGAGAAATGGAGAGAGGAGGGGAAGACAGATAGGGGAAGAGAAAGATAGACACCTGCAAACCAACTTCACCACCTGTGAAGCAAACCCCCTGAAGGTGGGGAGCCAGGGGCTCAAACCAGGATCCTGATGCCAGTTTGTGTTCTTCACACCATGTGCTCTTAACCCGCTGCACCACTGCCAACTCCTTAAACACAGGTTTTCTATCAGTTATTTGCATTTCAAAAATAATAGGTCAAAGTTAATATTTTCTTAGATTCTTACATGAGGTTTTTATCCTAAAGCTAAGTTGTAATTATAAAATAAGGGACTGTTCCCAATAAAGAGCATACTAGCTTCAAAGAGATAATGAAAAATATATATATATATATTCAGTTCTCAAAATTATCATCCTATATATGCCTCTTTAATTATCTCTTTGAAGCTAGTATGCTCTTTTTTATTGTTGTAGTTATTGACGTCATCTTTGTTGTTGGATAGGACAGATAGAAATGGAGAGAGGAAGGGAAGACAGAGAGGGGGAGAGAAAGATAGATACTTGCAGACCTGCTTCACTGCTTGTGAAGAAACTCCACTGCAGGGGGGGCTGGGGGCTCGAACCAGGATCCTTATGCCCGTACTTGCACTTTGCACTACATGCGCTTAGAAGCTAATATGTTCTTTAATGGGAAAAATAAACTTCTCACTTAATGGGTTATGAGTAGACTTCTCCTACATGAAAAGGAAAGTATCACTTAACTTACAGTCTAGTTGCTTAATGAATAAAAGAGGCTGCTTATGAGCTGAACTGCTTCTTCACATCATTTTATCTTTTCTTCCCTCTCATTGGCTGATGCCTCACAGAAACAGTCTCACCACTTGGGGACAGTAATGAGCCAATGCTACATCCACCCTCGTCTTAACAGATATAGCACCAATCTAAATGATTTCTTCTTCTTGAAGCAGAACCATCAAACTAATTTGATACAGTATTCCAAGTGGATGCAAACTTTTTCTAAGAACTTCACACAGATACAGATAAAAAAAACTCTTGGCCCAAGTCCTTGAAACAGAGTAGAGACAAAGGGTTCCAGAAAAGAGAAAGCTCTTGTCTAACATCCCCTAAAGAATGAGAAGCATAGCCAGTGTTTCATTTAAGGTCTCTGACTTAACAGTTAAATACTTCTTCTACGAGTAGTTTGATCATTCTGCTTGATGACCTGTCAAATGTTCCATCTCTATCCTCAGAAGTACCACCATTTCATAATTCCTCAGCAGAAAACATCTCCTACTCAACACATACCAACTAATTTTTAAAAATGTACACAGGGCACATTTCTAATAGAAGGATTACGTAATCTCAAAAGACTATAAAATGTCTCCTCAGATTGCCTTATACCTTCCTTGAATATTTTTTAATCTTTATTTATTTATTAGGTAGAGATAGCCAGAAATTGAGAGGGAAGGGGGTGATAGAGAGGGAGAGAGATAGACACATGCAACACAGCTTCACCACTTGTGAAGCTTCTCCACTGCAGGTAGGGACCAGGGGCTTGAACCTGGGTCCTTGCACACTATTAACACCTGTGCTTAACCAGGTGTGCCACCACCAGGCCCGTTCCTTGAATATTTTATGTCATCCACCTACTAGTTGGCTTATCTAAAGAAAAGAAAAAAAGTTGGGAGTTGGGTGATAGCACAACGGGTTAAGCTCACGTGGCTTGAAGCACAGGGACCGGCATATAAGGATCCCTGTTCGAGCCCCCGGCTCCCCCCTGCAGAGGGCTCCCTTCACAGGAGGTGAAGCAGGTCAGCAGGTGTCTATCTTTCTCTCCCCCTCTCTGTCTTCCCCTCCTCTCTCCATTTCTCTCTGTCCTATCCAACAATGATGACATCAATAACAACAATAATATAATAACTACAACAACAATAAAAACAACAAGGGCAATAAAAGGGAAAATAAATAAATAAATAAAACATTTTTAAAAGACATTGGCCAGGGTGATACCAAATAGGAGTCCTATAACCTACTCATGGGCTGGCAAACAGAAGCTGAAAAGAAAGGAAACAAGGATTTTGGCTTGGTTGCACTCACCTCCCCCCAAAAGCCCTACCCCACTCTGGCTGGTCAGCTGCTATTAGCAGGCTTACTATGGAGCTAATTTCTTTATCAAGATTCTTGGCTCAGCAGGGGTGTCATCCAAGGAGAGGAGCTATCATTTTTCTTTTTGAAGGGTACTGGAGCTCTATCTGGGTGACAAAGTACTTGGCCAATCAGGGCCTCAGCCTTGCCTGGGAAAGACTACCTATCTTCCTTGATTTACCTCTAGAATTGCTTTGATATTTGTTTTTTGTAACTATTTGTTTTAGCTCAGTGGAGGAAGGGGACACGGCTGTATGCAGCCAATCTTGAGCTGTCTAAGCTGCAACTGACTATTTGTATTTTATATTCTATTTTAATTTATTATTATTATTGGTGGTGGTGGTATTATTATTATTATTATTATTATTATTATTATTATCAGTAGTATTAGTAGTAGTAGTAGTAGTAGTAGTAGTAGTAGTGCTAGTGGGACACTTCTCGCTCCTCTCCAGGATGACAAAACTAACTGCTGTTGCTTTTTCCATTGATAGGTGACTGGGTTTACTATCCATATGGAAGGAACTTGCTTTTCTCTAATTTCTGGATCTTTCTTTTTTTCTCCACCTAGTTGATCAAAAAATGTCTTTCCTTCCACTGCTTTTTTTTTCTTTTTCTATCTTTTTCTATCTGTATTCTTTTTCTATCTGTATTTGTGAAATATCTTGTGGAAAAAGTCAGACTCAGAGTGGTCTCTCTCTCTCTCTCTCTCTCTCTCTCTCTATATATATATATATATCCCTCTCTCTTTTCTCTTTTCCTTTCTCTTCCCACTGTCTCTAGAATTTATAATGGACAGTTTATTTGCATAAATTTTTATTCTTACTTTGTATTTTTGCTTTTCTTTTTTATTTTGTTTTGTTTTGTTTGCTTTTGTTCTTGGACTGGAGGTGTTGCCTGGCTAACTGGTTTTGGCAAAACTGCATGAAACTTTGCTTCTGTTGCTATTGTTGTACTTTCTGAGGTTTCTGACTTCATTTCTTTTTTTTTAAATATTTATTTTATTTATTTATTCCCTTCTGTTACCCTTGTTGTTTTATTGTTGTAGTTCTTATTGTTGTTGTCGTTGTTGGATAGGACAGAGAGAAATGGAGAGAGGAGGGGAAGACAGAGAGGAGGAGAGAAAGAGAGACACCTGCAGACCTGCTTCACCGCCTGTGAAGCGACTCCCCCGCTGGTGGGGAGCCGGGGTTCGAACCAGGATCCTTATGCCGGTCCTTGTGCTTTGCACCACCTGCACTTAACCCGCTGCCCTACAGCCTGACTCCCTCTGACTTCCTTTCTAAAAAGACGTTAGTATAGCTTGTACTAACAACACAAAAACTGAAGAACGACAGGAAAGAAAAATACAAACCACATCAATTTAAAAAATGGTTAAATCAAGAGCAAATAAAACTGCTACCAAATGAATCAGGACAGGAGTGCAGATGAAACTCCAAATCAGTCAGAAGAAATTATAGATAAGAAAAGTATTCAAACAATAATTGACCTACAAATCAGAGAGCAAAGGACAACTATTAAGGAAAAAGCTATCAGAAATAGGGAAACAACAGATGAGACCCTCAAGGAAAATACCAGCTACCTCAAGGTAATTAGAGAACTGAAAGTTGAAATACCTTAGCTAAAAGGACTCCTAGCAGAACAAACTAATACTGTAGCTGAACTGAATAAGGAAGCTGAAGGAAAGGAAAGCAGAAGCAAAAAACAGAATTAGCCAGACAGAGGATGAGCTATAAAAAACTAATAAGGAGGTAAGAGGCCTAAAAAAGAGATTGAGAGACACTGAAAACAACAACAGAGATATATGGGATGATCTCAAAAAAAAAAAAAAAAGGAACATTCCTATAATTGGTCTACCAGACGAGGAAAGAGAGGAAAGGTAATTAAAGATCCTACAGGAAATAATATTAGAAAACTTCCCAGACCTAAACAACAGAAAAGACATCAAGATTCAAGAGGCCCAGAGAGTCTCAAATAGAATCAGCCCAGACCTGAAGACACCAAGACACATCAAAGTTACAATGAAAAGAAGCAGGAAAAAGAAAGGATCCTAAAGGCTGCAAGAGAAAAACAAAATGTCATGTACATGGGGAAAACTATCAGCAGACTTCTCCATTGAAACTCTAAAAGCCAGAAGAGAATGGCAAGATACCTATAGAGATCTCATTGAAAAAGAGTCTAAACCAAGGATAGTATATTCTGCTAGACTTTCATTCAGAAGAGATGGAGGGATAAAAAACTTCTCAGAAGGGGGTTGGGCGGTGGTGCAGTGGGTTAAGCGCACGTGGCACAAAGTGCAAGGACTGGCATAAGGATCCCAGTTCGAGCCACCAGCTCCCCACCTGCAGGGAAGTCACTTCACAGGCGGTGAAGCAAGTCTGCAGGTGTCTATCTTTCTCTCCCCCTCTCTGTCTTCCCCTCCTCTCTCCATCCAACAATGAACAACATCAACAATGGTAATAATAATAACCACAACGAGGCTACAGCAAAAAGGGCAACAAAGGGGGGGGGGATGGCCCCCAGGAGCTGTGGATTCACAGTGCAGGCACCGAGCCTAGCAATAACCCTGGAGAAAAACAAAACAAACAAACAAACAAAAAAAACTTCTCAGACAGGCAACAGTTAAAGGAGGCAACTATCACCAAGCCTGCCCTGAAAGAGGTTCTAAAAGAACTCCTATAAACAAGACATCACCAAAATACTTGCCATATATCAGAGAAAATGAAAAATCATTGAATAATGGCACTGCAATACCTTCAGTCCATAAAAATGAATAAATATCAATGACTTAAATTCACTCAGTAGAAGGCACAGAGTAGGACTGATCAGAAAACAAAACCCAACCATATGCTGCTTGCTAGAATCTCACCTGACCCAACAAGGAAAATACAGACGTAAAATGAAAGGATGGAAAACTCTTACTATATTTTATGGCTAATGGACCACAAAAAAGGGCAGGAACAGCCATTCTCAACTCTGACACCATAGACTTTCAATTAAATAAAGTAATAAAAGATAGGTAAGGCCACTGCATAAAGATCAGAGTATCAATCAATCAAGATATTTAACAATTATTAACACCTATGCACCCAATGAGGGCCCTTCTAAATATAGCAAACACCTAGTGAAAGAACTATGAAAATCTATCAGTAGTAATACAGTAATAGTAGGAGACTTCAACACTCCCCTCTCACACTTAGACAGATCAACTAAGCAGAGAATCAACAAAAAACAAGATAATTAATTGTAGAGATGGACTAGATTGACTAGACATCCTAGACATTTTCAAAGTTCTTCACCCCCCAAAAATGGATTACACATTCTTTTCAAATCCACATAGGACACCCTAAAGGATAGACCACATGCTAGGCCACAAAGACAGTATCCACAAATTAAATAGCATTGAAGTCATCCCAAGAATCTTCTCAGACAACAGTTTAATAAAGCTAACGACACTTAACAACAAACAGAAAATTACTAAAAATCTCAAAATTTGAAACCTCAATAATATACTGCATAATAACTGCTCAAAGAGACACTCAAGCAAGAAATTCAGGTGTTCCTAGAAACAAATAAATATGAAGACACAAGCTATCAAAACATTTGGGTCACAGCTAAAGCAGTATTGAGACAGAAACTCATAGCCATGTAAGCACACATTAGAGAACAAGAAGAAGCTCAAATAAATTACCTTACTGCTACCTAACGGACTTAGGAGAAGTGGAATAAAGGAAACCTAAAGCAACCAGAAGGACTGAAGTCACTAAAATTAGAGCAGAAATGAACAACATCAAAAATAAGAGAACCTCCCCACCTGCAGGGGAGTCGCTTCACAAGTGGTGAGGCAGGACTGCAGATGTATATCTTTCTCTTCCTCTCTCTGTCTTCCCATCCTCTCTCCATTTCTCTCTGACTTATCAAACAATGATGACATCAATAACTACAACAATAATACAAAAATGGCAACAAAAGGGAATAAATAAATAAAAATAAGATAACCATACAAAAGATCAATGAAACCAAATGTTGGTTCTCTGAAAACTTAAAGAAAATTGAGAAAACCCTAGCCAGAATCACAAAAAAAAAAACAAAAAAAAAAACATGGGAATTGCAGGACTATAGGGTAGGTCCATTTGTAGGACTCTGAGAATTCTTCAGACTGTTCTCCACAGAGGTTGTACCAAAACATCAATCCCCCAATAAAGAAATTTAAAAAAAACATGGGAGAAGACTCAAATAAATAGAACTGTAAATGAAAGAGGACATATCACAGCAGATACCACAGAAATCCAAAAAATCCTACGAAGCTTCTATGAATGACTATACATCACCAAGATAGATAATTTGGAAGAATTTCTAGAAACATATACCCTTCCAAAACTGAACCAAGAAGAACTACAGAACAGCAATCACAGACAATAAAATTGACTCTCTTTTCACCCACCAGGTTCCAGATGCTGCCATGATGCCAACCAGACTTCCCTGGAGAGACAACCCCACCAATGTGTCCTAGAGCTCTGATTCCCCAGAACCCCACCTGACTAAGGAAAGAGAGAGGCAGGCTGGGAGTATGGATCGACCTATCAACACCCATGTTCAGCAGGGAAGCAATTACAGAAGCCGGACCTTCCACCTTCTGCATCCCACAATGACCTTGGGTCCATACTCCCAGAGGGTTAAAGAATAGGAAAGCTATTAATGGAGGGGATGGGATACAGAGTTCTGGTGGTGGAAATTGTGTGGAGTTGTACCCCTCTTATCCTATGGTTTTGTCAGTGTTTCCTTTTTATAAAAAAGTAATAATAATAATAAAAAGAATCTTCCCAACAACAAAAGCCTAGGACCAAATGGCTTTACAAACAAGTTCTACAAATAGGAAATAGTTAATACTTGTAGTTTTAAAGCTCTTCCAAAAGATCAAAGAAATCGGAACACTTCCGTACACCTTCTATGAATCCAGCATCACCCTGATATCAAAAGAAGATAGGGACACAACAAAAAAGGAAAATTACAGACAAATAATCTGATAAACGTAGATACCGAAATATTAAACAAGATCCTAGTCAACTGGATACAGGAGTATAACAAAAAGATTGTTTATCATGGCCAAGTGGGATTTATCCCAGGAATGCAAAGCTGGTTCAATATACATAAGACAGTCAATGTCATTCCCTACATCAATAATAGCAAAACAAAAAAACACATGTGAATAGATGGAAAATTCCTCATGACAGTGGAGTCCATACACAGCAGACCTACAGCCAACATTATACTCAATACACAGAAGCTGAAAGCATTCCCCCTCAGATCAGAGAATAAACAGGGCGTCCATTATCACCATTACTCTTAAACATAATATTGGAAGTTATCACCACAGCAATCAGACAAGAGACAGGAATTAAATGAATATAGATTGGAAGGCAAGAAGTCAAATTCTCATTACTTGCAGAGGATATATAGAAAAACCTAAAGAATTCAGCACAAAATTACTGGAAATTATTAGTTAAAATAGGAAGTTGCTAGGCTACAAAATCAATGTAAAAAAATCAGTTGCATTTTTTTATGAAAACACTGAGTCTAAAGAAGAGGATATCCAGAAATAATTGCCATCCACTGATGTAGCAAAATCAATAACATGTCTAGGAAAAAAAGACCTGACCAAAGAAGTGAAAGATTTATAATATATAAACTATGAGTCACTATTCAAAGAAACAGAAAATGATACCAAGAAACAGAAAGGCATCCCATGCTCATGGATTGGAAGAATTAATATCACCAAGACAAATATAATCCCCAGAGCCATATAAAAATTTAGTGTGATATCCATCAAAGTTCTACCAAGAACTTCTATTAAAAGAATAGAACAAACATTACAATCATTTATCTGGAACCAGAAAATACCGAGAATCATCAAAACAGTCTTGAGGAAAAGAAACAGAAATGGAGGCATCACAATCCCAGATCTCTATAATATAAGGCCATCATAAGCAGAACGGCCTGGTACTGGAATGAAAATAGTTACACAGACCATTGGAACAGAATTGAAAGCCCAGAACTAAAACCCCACATCTATGGACATCTAATTTTTGATACGGGGGCCCAAAAATATTAAATGGAGGGAGGAGGCTCTCTTCAATAAATGGTTCTGGAAAAACTGGGTTCAAACTAGAGAGAAGATGACGATTGAGAAATAGCTACTGGCCTAGTTCCGACAACATCTGCTAGAAAAGGTAGGATTTTTTGCCTTCAGCAGGACAGTAAATTTGAGGTCCTAGCTGTGACACCAAGGGGGTGAAAATAGCTCAGTTTGGGTTAGAATATAGAGAATAAAGAACGGAAAACTTTTTTATTATTCCCGAAGCACACCCTTGCCCCCTCCACCCCTATAACTAGACCCTGAGTGCCAGAGAGCTGCTCCTAGCAGGCTCCCCTGCTGAGCTTCTTTCTTTACCAAGATTCCTAGACCAACAGGGGTTTCATTCCAATCCTATTCCTTTCTGAAACCCTTGGCCCTTTTTCTTTCTATCTAATTGGACAATTGGACCTACAAAACAGAAAGACTGCCCTGATGTGTTTTTTGTTTGTTTGTTTGTTTTGGTTTGGTTTTTTTGTTGTTGCTTTGTTTTTGTTTGTTTGTTTTACTTTCTTAACAATCAGCAGCCTCTGCTGAGGTGGCTTTAAGCAATCTGGAGCCATCCAAGCTGAAGACAGGACAGGTTTTTTACCGTGCTCATTTTTATTATTAGTATTATATATAGGTGTATCCCTTTCCCCCCCCTTCAGCAGGACTCTTTATGTGTATATCTCTGCTCTACTTCCCTTTCTCCTCTTGCTACCCCTAGAATGTACAGTGGATAGTAGATTTGCATAATTGTCTATTCTTGCTATCCCTATTTTCCTTTCTCTTTCTTCTTCACATGGACTTGGTTGCTATTTTTCACGGACTGGAGACATTCTTTGGCTAACTGGTAGTGCTTAAACTGCTTCAATCCTTGCTTCAGTTGCTATTGTACATTCTGAGGTTAGTGACTACATTTGCCATAAAGGTATTTAGTACAGTGTGGCTTGTACTCAAAACACAACAACTAAGGAACAATAGAACATAAAAATAAGAAAAACATTAATTAAAAAAAACGGGTAGATCAAGAGAAAATAAAACTGCTTCTACAATGAATGAAGACAAGAGGTCAGAAGAAACTACAATTCAGCCAGAAGTAACCATAGATAAGAAAAGTATGCAAGCAATAATAAACTTATTAATCACAGAAATGAATACAACTTTGAAGGAAAGGAATAGTATTATTAGGGAAACAACTGATGAGATCCTCAAGGAAAATACTGATTGCCTTGAGGCAATTAGAGAACTGAAAGCTAAAATGGCTGAACTGAGGAAAGAAGCTGAAGGAAGGGAAAGCAGACCAACAGAAGCAGAAAACAGAATTATTCTAATCCGGTAATGGTGTGCCAACTCTACGAGTCGGGATCTTTAAACCCACATTTTGTTTAACTAAATCTTATTTAAAACTTAAAACAAACTGTAGTTACTTAGGGGTTAACACACATTAATGGAAACAAGGTTAGCACACAGACTTAAAACAGACATTCTTGGTGAAAAGAAATTTTTTCCCTTTGAAAAGCAGTTTTTGTATTCCTAGCTCACAGCAACTCCCCCGCCCAAAGAGGGGTGGTGTGGCTAGGGGAATGACTGACTGAAGTCTTTACCAATCTGTGGAGCAGTAGCTCTATGACGTGATTGGCTGCACGGAAGGAACAGGCAAGCTTAGTTTACCGCCGCACGGAGAAAAATCTTTGGAAGTTCTTTTCTGGGCTAAGGTACATTTTAGATTTTTAAAGAAACAAATCACAGTGGGGGGGTGGAAGTGGGTGGGAGGGATGGGTCACAGTCTTTTGGTGGTGGGAATGGTGTTTATGTACACTCCTGGTAAAGTGTAGTCATATAAATCACTAGTTAATTAATACGAGACGGGGAAATTAATTGTATGTCTCGAAGTTTTTCAAAACACAAACTGAATATTTTCAATATATAGGCTGTGTAATTGATATGCAGACTCTCAAAAGCCTAGACCAAGTAGATCAGAAGCAACCAATAGCACAACTATATACAAGATACTGGGTACTGTACAGCAAACCCTAACAAAAGGACTTTTCAAAGTTAACCCAATTACCAAATAATGTGATGATAACATTAACTATCCATTGTCTTTTTGAACCCTAAGACAGCAGGAACCTCACATCTCCACTATAGAGCCTCTACTTCCCCCAGTCCTGGAACCCTTGGATAGGGCCCACTTTCCCGTATGCCTCTCCCAATCCATATCAAATAATATTGCATCTGCCGATCACAACCTAACCAACACAATGATTGCCACCTCAACATGCCTCACTTCAGACTGTGTCCAGAGACTTCACATGTGGAATGACAACCCTTCAGCTTCATTCCTCGGGTGAGACCTTTCCTTTCATAGTATACTCTAATTTCATCTCAGGTGGTTCACTTTCTAACAAAGTCCCAAAACCTAGATATACACCAGTTTCTGTGAGAGAGAGCATATGTTCACACGTATCCATAAACTACTGCAAAATATATACCTGAAAGCAGAAGTACACTAGAATTTGCAGTGAGTACCCCCCTAACACTTCCTCTCCACTATTTCAAGCTTTGGGTCCATGATTACTCAACAATTTGTTTGGCTTCGTATGTTAACTCTCTTTTTAGTCACCAGGTTACAGATACCATCAGGATGCCGGCCAGGCTTCCCTAGACTGAAGACCCCACCAATGTGTCCTGGAGCTCCGCTTCCCCAGAGTCTCACCCTACTAAGGAAAGAGAGAGGCAGACTGGGAGTATGGATCAACCAGTCAACATCCATGTTCAGCGGGGAAGCAATTACAGAAGCCAGACCTTCAACCTTTTGCAACCCACAATGACCCTTGGTCCATGCTCCCAGAGGTATAGAGAATGGGAAAGCTATTGGGAAGGTGATGGGATATGGAGATTGGGTGGCGGGAATTTTGTGGAGTTTCACCCCCCTCATCCTACGATTTTGTTAATGTTTCCTTTCTTAAATAAATAAAAAAATAAAATAGGAAATAATAATTACAAAACATAAAATAAATAACAATATTTTGAAGAAAAAAAAACTAGAAGAAAAAAACTGAACCAGTTTATCTCACCAGAAACTAAATTTAATTCCAAACAAATCAAGGACCTCTATGTTAGAACAGAAACTATCAAATACTTTGAGGAAAACATTGGTGGAGCACTTTCCCACATAAACCTCAAGAACATCTTGGATGACACAAACCCAGTTGCAAGGAAGACTAAAATAAATATAAATCAATGGAACTACATCAAATTGAAGAGCTATTACACAGCAAAAGAAACCATCATCCAAACAAAGGGACCCTTCACAGAACGGGAGAAAAAATATTCACATCATATATCAGACAAGAGAATAACCAAAATATATAAAGAGCTCACCACATTTAGCAACAAAAAAGTAGATAATCCCATCCAAAAATGGGCAGAGGATATGAACAGAATATTCACTACAGAAATGATCCAAAAGGATAACAAACATATAAAAATTGCTCTATCTCACTGGTTGTCAGAGAAATGCAAATAAAGATTCACCCCTGTGAAAATGTCATACATCAAGAATGACAGCAGCAACAAATGCTGGATAGGTTGTAGGGATCAATGAACCCTCTTCCAACTGCTGGTGGGAATGTAAATTGCTCCAACCTCTGTGGAGAGCTGTCTGTAGAACTCTGACAAGGCTAGAAATAGACCTACCATATGACCCAGTAATTTCTCTCCTAGAGATATATCCTAAGGATTCAATTACATCCAACCAAATCGATATGTGTACACATATGTTCACAGCAACACAATTCATTATAGCTAAAACCTGGAAGCAACCCAGATGTCCAACAACAGATGCATGGCTGAGAAAGCTGTGGTATATATACAAAATGGTATACTATGCAACTACTAAGAACAATGAACCCGCCTTCCTGAGACATCTTGAATGGAGCTAGAAGGAATTATGTTAAGTGAGCTAAGTCAGAAAGATAAAGACCAGTGTGAAATGATACCATTCATAAACATAATTTTATTCTTTTATTTATTGTCTATATATTTTACCTTTTGTTGCCCTTGTTTTGTTGTTGTTGTTGTTGTGACAGTTATTATTATTTTTGTTATTTATATTGTCTTTGTTAGAAAGTACAGAGAGAAATGGTGAGAGGAGGGGAAGACAGAGATGAGGAGAAAAAGACACCTGCAGTCCTGCTTCACCGCCTGTGAAGCGACTCCACTGCAGGTGGTATAAACATAATTTTAGAAAGCAGAACAGAAAAGGAAATTCAAAGCAGAAGCTGACTGGGAGTTGAGTAGGGCACCAATGTAAAAATCTCTGGGTGGAGGGTAAGAGTAGATGTCCAGCTTCATGTGGTGGGTGGGGGATGGGACACAATCCTTTGGTTGTGAGAATGGTGTTGATGTACACTCCTATTAACTTGTAGTCTCATAAATCACTATTTACTTAATATGAGTGGGGAAAAACTGATTGAATGTTTGTCAAACCTTTTAATGCACAGACCATAGGCTGAGTATATATGTTCCTTCAGTCTAAGAACTTAAGACTTCAAAAGTGTAATCAGAATGAATTTTATCAGTGGTCTCAAATTGTTAATACATTTCTAATAATGACTTGTTCTTTGAAATGTTGACTCTTCTAAAAGCTTAGAGCAGGGAGAACAGAAACAACTGGTAGTGTTACTTTATAATATACAGATATACATAAATAACAACAAAGGACATAAATTATGGTGAGGTCGTGCATCATACAGCAAATCCTAACAAAGGGATTTTGGAAGTCCACCCAACTGCCAAATAATTTGACTGTAGCAATAACTATCTATTGCCTTCTTAAACCCTAAGATAGCAGAAAGCTCCTGCTTCCTCTATAGAGCCTATATTTCCCCAAGTCCTGGAACCTTTAGGATGGGGCTCACTTTCTTGCATACTTCTCTCAATTCATAACAAATGATACTGTATCTGCTGATCCTAACCTAATCAATCAGTACCACCTCAGCATGTTTCACTTTGGACAGCATCAGAGATGCTGGAATGTGAACCCACTAGCTTCTCACTCTGGTGAGACTCTAGCACATAGGACTCCCTAAATTCATTTCAAGTGGTACAATTTTTAAGAAACTTCAAAACCTATATACAGAACAGCGTCCATGAGATAGGGCTTAAGTACATATATCCAGGAGTTGGGGGGAAATATATACCTTAAAGCAAAAGTGCACAATAATTTACAATGAGTCAATAAATGCAGCAAGCAATCAAAAAGACCTAAAAAGACACTAAATGAAATTGTTTCTACATAGACCTAGATAACCTCTTCTCATGCTTCCTATTGCACTTCCCACAATCATTCCAAAGCTAACCTTAGCAAAGAAAGGACTACAAAAGTTGAATAATGGCAAGAGACTGGCATACTTTAATGATGACTCTTTAGTCACTATCAGGTCACCCCATCATCTGGGGCCATAATCAGGGAGTCTTGGGATTCCCACACGGACATGATGGACCTAGACCTCGAATAGATCCCTCTCTCCATTGTCATCGTTCATTTCCATCAGGAACAACATAATGGGCCTCATTGGGTGTCCATAAAGGACCTTGCCCTCAATATGGATCAACAATGGTAGAGATTTCCATCCTCCGAAGGGAGGTTGGATAACAACCACCTGAGGAAGATGGGTCCTGAAATTGGTGCAACCTTCAACGTTCCTACTCATGACCATAGAATGCGAGCTTGGACCTACAGGAATGCAGAGGTTACATAGGTCCTATATTTAATACGGGCCCCAGATCTAATTGATGGGGTTTATAGTCAACAATATTTATATACTTCCCCCAAAAAAAATTACATTTATATACTATTCAAAACAACATTTATATACTTTCTTCCAAAACAGAGACACCAAATTTTCATCTGCAATATTCTTGCCTTTAGGTTCATGTTTAGTCAACCATTTGTTTGGCTTTATATGATAGCTGTTTTTTCAGCCATCAGGTTCCAAATGCTACCATGATGCCTACTGGAATTCCCTGGGTAGACGATCCCACCAATGTGTCCTATTTTGCCAGTAATCAGTTTATTTTAATTATTTATAAAGGTTCCTAGTTTGTATACAGCTGGGAGGAGTCTCTTCTTTGCTACTATATCTTCATATTTCATGAAAAAACATTTTAGAAAGATATTCTCGAGTTATTTATTCTCAGCTATGATTAAGTTTGGAGAAATCAGGCAATATCTTGTAATATGGAGGTACAGCATTCAAAGAAAATCTCCCAGTTATCTACCAACTACATTGTCATTAATGATACAATATTTCTGTGTGACTGTCTTATAGAGGCATTCAAAATTTTATTGTAGAAAGTACTTCAGAGTACCAAATGAGCGGAAGGCTCATGACTAGAACTCATATACCAAATATCGTTAGCATTGTTTCCATAATACCATTCTTTTTTTTAAAATATTTTCTTTTATTTTCCCTTTTGTTGCCCTTTTTTTTGTAGTTATTATTGTTGGTGTTGATAATGTCATCGTTGTTGGATAGGACAGAAAGAAATGGAGAGAGGAGGGGAACACAGAGAGTGGGGAGCCAGGGATCGAACCAGGATCCTTACACCCGTCCTTGCGCTTCACACCACGTGCGCTTAACCTGCTGAACCACCGCCCAACTCCCAATACTATTCTATCTTAAACCTTCAATTAAGGAGACTGAAAAATAGTAATTTTTATTTTTAAATATTTACTGGAAAAACTTCTGTAACCTTTCACATGCAATCATTTAAGTTAGAATCGGTAATAAACATGTGCATTCTCATTCACTGACATTCCCTTGGATAAAGAAATTGCTAACAACATTTGGCAGATGGTTAAAAACAAGAGTTCATCATTGCCATAATTGATTCCAGCTCATAAATCTACGAATAAAAAAAGACAAGGGAAATAAGGTCAGTGCTCTTTTCAGAATATCATCCTGATTATGCAGAGGAAGAAAATACTGCTAAGGAGCTCCTTTTCAAAAGCCCCTTTTAATAAGGACCATTTCTTTATGGCACAATGTCAAAGGTTTTAAAGTTCTACCAGACAGTCTGTTTTCCATTATTGACACCTTATTGATTGCCACCATGTAACTCTTGCAGAAAGTACATTTTTTAAAAGTGGTTTCAAATTGTTAATACATTTCTTTTTTTTTTATTTTAGAAAGGATACATTAACAAAGCCATAGAATAAGAGGGGTACAATTCCGCACAATTCGCATAACCTGATTTCCATATCCCATCCCATCCCCTGATAGTAAAATTTAAAGGGCCTGGTGGTAGCACACCTGGTTGAGCACATATGTTACAATGCAAAAGGACCCAGGTTTGAGGCCGCTGTCCCCACCTGAAGGGGGAACACTTGGTCAGTGATGAAGCAGTGCTGCAGGTTCTCTCTCTCTCTCTCTCTCTCTCTCTCTCTCTCTCTCTCTCTCTCTCTCCCTCTCTCTCTCTCTCTCTCTGTCTATGTATCTCTCTCACTTTCTCTCTCTTTCTCTTCCTCCCTCCCTCCATCCTTCCTTCCCTCCCTCCCTCCCTCTCCCTACTCTCTTGATTTCTGGCTGTCTCTATCAAATAAATAAAGATAATTAAACATAAAAAAGTAAAATTTAACATCAGAAAACTATTTGAAAGTGAGAGTGTTTTGCGGACACCTATCTTGGTGAGATGAGACATTGTACCCATATGCCAACAACTTTAACTATACTGTATACCATTAACCTCCCAATAAAAAAATTAATTAAAAAATGAGGTCCCAAATTCAATCCCCAGCAAAAAGGAAAAGAAAACTAAATGGTTATAAAAGGGAATTAAAATAAATGAAAGAAAGCAAAAGGAAGAGAAACGAGAAAGGTAAACATTCACAAAAATAGAGTTAAAAGTATCTTTGAAAATCATCCAGGTCAAAAGAGAAGTGGTTTTTACACAGTGCATGTGAGGTTGGAGGCAGAAGATGAGGACTGTCAAAACAAACAGGGTTATAAGAAAATACCTCAAAATAAGAAGGGTGAAGTTAAAAAGGAAGTTATGATCTTGGATAAGACACCAAAATAAAAAATAAGAATAATAAATGGGAGTGTTAATGGAAAGAATAATGAATAGGGAATAGAGACTTGTCAGGGAATAGCCAAGGGCAAGTAGCCAAGCAGATAGGAGAGGAGAGTGAAGGCTGACTCACCCTCACAAAGCTGGCAGGAAACCATCCCTCCTCATCGTCGATTTGGCCCCACCACCAATCCTTGTTGGAAGCATCCAAGACTTTGATGACGTCGCCAGCCTTAAATGCCAACTCCCGGTTGGCCATGGTGACGTGATCCCATACTGCCTCAGCACTAACGACGGAATCTCCAGTGATCAGCTTAGGAGACAAAATAAGAATGTTTTCAGTCCATATAGCTTCCTATCTTACTTGCCTCTTCCCACCACCCACAGAGACTAATAGTACTTATGAAAAAACACATACTAGAAGTGAAGATTGGGGATAAAGGAGATGACATTCAGAGCTCAGGTTTCATTTGAACACAAGACAAACAATATTATCAACTTTATTTTATGGTGGAAAACCACAGAATGTTAATGTGGAATGCATAGGACTCGTGATTTTATCCCTATTCAGGAGTTCCTCCCCTAGAGAGAAAAGAATGTCCCAGTCCATTTCTCCTTGGTATAGCAAGTCTGCTCTAGGTCTGGAGTGGGTGGATTACCAATTCCCAATTATTTAATACCAAAGCACTCTACCACTGGAAGAAATGGTTCATTTCTCACACAATGGAATACAGTCCTATATCCTCTTGTTCTCATCCATACATAAAATTCATGAATATAAATGAATATGTCTTTCTGTAATATCTTGCTTCCCCAAAACTCAAACCTTGGCACAGATTCACTTGGGTATTTACACAGTGCACAGTTACCCTGTGAGACACATAGGCAGTCTAGGTTGACTTGTGCATTTGATGGTAAATTGGGATACAAGAAAGCTAAGGGGTAAAGTGAGAATCATCCAGTAGGGGCTGTACATAGACATGTAACTCTGATTAGTAGACTTCTGGTAATTAACGGAGTTCATGGTCAGAAGAATTGAGCTAATCACAGTGGAAAATATTACTCCATGAAAACACACATACATATATATTCACAATATTTATTTAACCACAGGATGAAGATATGATTGGGGTGGATAGTTTGCCTCCTCCTGGCTAATATTCTGACCACTAAGTTATCTGTTTTCTTTTTATCCCAATTGATTCCTTCCTGCATGGGAAGACACCAATCCTAGAATTGCAGAAAAAGTTGCCAGAATGGAAACCCCAGTAAAACAACTTAAGCATATTCTCTCCAATACTGCATTGCAGAACCCTTCCTTCATGATCAGTCCACTTTGAAGAAAAAATGTACTCCTCCCACCTGCAGGGGAGTCACTTCACAAACAGTGGAGCAGGTCTGCAAGTGTCTATCTTTCTCTCCCCTTCTCTGTCTTCCCCTCCTCTCTCCATTTCTCTCTGTAAAAAAAATTCTAAAAAGAAAAAATGTATTCCCACTGGGAGAAAGTCTAAGCTCATCAGACAAATAATGAATTAAAATCTGGAAAAAAGCATGAGGTTGACTTAATTTATGATGGCCTTTTTGGTCACTAGGAACCTACCCAATCACCTGGAGTCCTAATCAGGAATCCTTAGATTCCTCCATAGATACTATAGACCTAGACCTTCAATAGAACCCTCTCTCCAGTATCACTGTTATCCTCCATCGTGAACTTCATCATAAGCCCTCATGTAGACCCCTCCAAACCCTTGTCCTCACTATAAAGTAGCAATGGGGAGCTGCGTGGTGGTGCACCTGGTTCAGTGCACATGTTACAATGTGCAAAGACCTGGCTTTGAGCCCCTGGTCCCCACCTGCAGGGTAAAAGCTTCTTGAGTGGTGAAACATGTTAGAGATCTCTTTCTCTCTATCCTTTTTTCTTTATTTCTGGCTTTCTATATCCAATAGATAAGTAAAGACAATAAAATTAAATAAAGTAGCGATGTTAGAGACTATCCCAGTCTCCAAAGCGAGGCTGGGTCAGCCTATTCTACCATGAGAGGAAGACTGGTCCTGAAATGAGTGCATACTAGAATGTCTCCAGCTGTTACCATGGATTGTGAGCTCAGACTGACAGGGACTCAGGGCACACAGGCTCCTGTGCTAACTATGAATATATATGGGCCCCAGTTTAGATCAATTGGGTAAACAAATGATTGTATTTATATAGTTTTGTTTTGTTTTTTAAGCTTGGGAGCTACTCTCTGCCCTATTCCTACTTTCTAGCACTATTATCAACTCTGACACCATCTAACCAAACAATATTTTTAGACTGCTTCCGTGTTAGCTATCAAGCTCAAAAATCAGTAGAGTCATGGGCATCTAGGTACATATCTAAAATAGACTTCCAAGCTTTTTTTCACCCTAAGGTTCCTATTTTCAGATGCTTTCCTTCCACTTTTTGATTTTTGTTTACTGTATACTTTGTTTCTTACTGACTTATCAGCTACCAAGTTGCAGGTGTTACTATGATGACCCATCCTGAATTCCCTGGGCAGATGACCTCAACAATGTGTCCTGAAACCTCACCTCTCCAGAACCCTATCTCACTAGTAAAAGATAGAGACAGGATGGGAGTATAGATCAACCTGCCAATGTCCATGTCCAGCAAAGAAGCAATTTCAGAAGGCAGAACTCTCACTTTCTGCACCCCCAAAAGAATTTTGGTCCATGCTCCCAGAATGGTAAATGATCAAGGACGATACCCAGAAGTCTCTGAACACCATTCCATCGGGATCCAAAGCATTTATCTCCAGGAACCTTATTCTTTTTTATATTTATTTACTTATTTCCTCTTTTGTTGCCCTTGTTTTTTTCTTATTGTTGTTGTAGTTATTGTCATTGTTATTGATGTCATTGTTGCTAGACAGGACAGAGAGAAATGGAGAGAGGAGGGTAAGACAAAGTTGTTGTAAAGCGACTCCCCTACAGGTGGGGAGCCAGGGGCTCTAACTGGGATCCTTATGCCTGTCCTTGCACTTAGCACCACATGCACTTAACCTTCTGTGTTACTGCTCCACTCCCCCAGGAACCTTATTTTTATAGCAACACTGAAAGAGAAACAAACCTGGAAAATTCCAGAGGAAGCCAGGCACTGTTTCTTTTATCTGAGAGAGAAGAGGAAAAAAGAAAGGACACTCAGAAGTAGTAATAAGTATAGGTGTGACTTATAAATGGAGTGAAGGCAGTGCCATAGAAAAATGGGTAAAGATATAGATAGATATTGATAGAGATATAGAGTTATAAAGTCATCCCATATCTGTGACCTTGGGAGAACTACTGCAGTATCTAATGTAGAGGGATGAGCACAGAACTCTGGTGGTAGGAACAATATGGAATTATAATCTTACTATATTATAATTTTGAAAATCAGTATTTAATCATGAATAAAAATAATACAAAAATTAATGTATAATTTGCTGCAGTAGGAGGAGAAAGGGAAGACTACTGATTCCTCAAAACAATCATGGCTCCATAAGACCAAAGTCAAAAGCAGTCAAAAGATAGCAGAGATAAAATAGGGAATATGCATACAATTCACTTAGGTTGTCCCTCAAACATATAAATGGGAGTATAAACCTATGATAATTAAATAAATGGATAACACAACACACATGTATGAAAACACACATACACACACACACACACACACACACACACACACACACACCAATGTTTCCACTTAGTTAAAGCATTGTATTTTTCAGTCCCTGCTTGAGGCTCCTTCATATCTTGGGTTTCTAGACAAATGTACCTTCACAAATGATAGGTCATGGAAGGAGCTCCTAATCAAAGTTAAAAGGAATATTTCTAGTTGGTCCTTTTATAACTTAGCTTCCAACTAGCTCCTGTTACACTACTTACAAAGTTTTATACCCACCTCATCACTTTATCTTTACTGAATAAGCTGGTTCTTATGTTACTCATATTTTAAATATTAGGAAACACTCAGAGATGTGGTCTGTCCCTCTTGTGAAACAAACAAGTAATAAATTATAGAGCCAATGTGTTGGTTGTCTATGTTCCAATAATCTCAGTACAAATTAATTAGTTATATTTAACTCACAGAATTCAACTTAAATATATTCAACTAGATTGAGCCAGTTCTTGTTCTCCAGAGCTGGTGCTTGGCATGTTTGGTTTCACCACTCCAAGACCACTTTTCCACCCAGTTAGAGACAGAGAGTTTCCCCCCCAATGCCATGGTATTGTGATGATATGTGACACTGCAGTCAAATATGGGGCAGTGAACATAGCAAACAATCTGTCCTATCCAATGAGATATTTACTCGGTTCCCATACATGTCCTATTATTAAGAAACCCTAAAGAAGGATATCTGCACAAACACCTTTAGTTACAAGTGCACTTGCCTATGGGTTAATTTTATGTTGAACTTGTTTTCTTCCAAGTGTACTAAAAGTCAAAATGTGCCTACTAGCTACCTGCAAACTGGAGGATCCCCCAGAACTCTTCATCTGCACTATTCCAGCCTTTAGGTCCAGGACTAGTCAACAGTTTGTTTGGCTTTGTATGTTAACTCTCTTTTCAACCAATGGGTTCCAGATGATGTTAGCATGATGCCAAACAGACTTCCCTGGACAGACAACCCCACCAATATGTCCTGGAGCTCCGCTTCCCCAAAGCCCTTCCCCACTAGGAAAAGAGAGAGACAAGCTAGGAGTACGGATCGACCTGTCAATGCCCATGACCTTCCACTGTCTGTACCCCATAATGTCCCTTGGTCCATATTCCCAGTGGGATAAAAATTAGGAAAGCTATCAGGGGAGGGGATGGGATACAGAGTTCTGGGAATACAGAGTGGTGGGAATACTTATCCTATGGTTTAGTCAATGCCTCCTTTTTATTAAAAAAAAAAATTAAAAAGTCATGTGCGTCTCCAACAAGCCCTTTTGTGCACAGTGGGTCTTCTGTTGCCATATTCTAGGTCTTCAAGATCATTAGTTTCACCCACGTTGGGATTCCAGTAGCTGACTCAGTAATAATGGTTTCCATTCTCTAACAGAAGTTTCTGCCTCTTTCTTTTGCTTTCCTCTTTATTGTACTCTAAAACTTGCTGAAATGCTAAAAAATATGTGTGTGTACGCACACACACACAAAAGCAGACGAAAATTTGCAGGTCTCCACTTATATAATAGTTAGTAGGCCTATTTTAGTTATATTCCAAAGGGCCCATGACTATACTAGTTTTTTTTTTTTTTTTCTGAGCCGGACATCTGATATGGAGGTGGATCCAAGTTATTGTATTCCAGCCTTTAGGTTTATGATTAGTCAAAAATTTGTTTGGCTTTGTATGTTAACTGTTCTTTCTGCCACCAGGTTCCAGATGCTAACATGATGCCAAAAGGACTTCCCTGGGCAGACAACCCCACCAGTATGTCCTGGAGCTCCACTTCCGCAGAGCCCCGCCTCACTAGGGAAAGAGAGATAGGCTGGCAGTATGGATTGACCTGCCAATGCCCATGTTCAGCAGGGAAGCAATTACAGAAGCCAGACCTTCCACTGTCTGTACCCCATAATGTCCCTTGGTCCATATTCCCAGTGGGATAAAAATTAGGAAAGCTATCAGGGGAGGGGATGGGATACAGAGTTCTGGTGGTGGGATCTGTGTGGAATTGTACCCCTCTTATCCTATGGATTTTGTCAGTGTTTCTTTTTTATAAATAAAAATTTTTTAAAAAGCAAAAAAAAAAGAAAAATATGAATTCTTGTTTGGCTACAGTGGAGAACTGCTTCAATAAAATAAATATTTATAGAGTTTGTTAAAGAGCTGCTAGAGCTCAATAGGTACATGTAATACCAACTCAAAGTATCATAAAGGCTTATGGTTTAAAGATATACTCTTGGTTTTACATCATGAGGCCAAAATATATTGGTATCTATTAGGTTTAGGTCCCCCAGGCTAATTGCATTGCTTACTTCTTCTATCATGTAGTCTTCTTTGTAAGGGCACTGTTCTTGGCTTCTCCCAGCAGCAGTAAGTTCACTCTTGTCCCTATTTAGTGCAGTTGACCTAAATTGACCTGACATAGACTCACACAGTCTACTCATAACCATGCACTAGGTCAATCCTGGACTCAGTAGTTACAAACCAATTCTAAGCTACTTGGCTGTGAGAGCCACTTGAGATCAGTGATAGTCAAAACTGGACAGCAGGTCAAAGACCATCACCACTAAGCCCTCTTCTTTTAAAATTGTATTTATTTATTAAATTGTGATAGAGACAGCAGGAAATAGGGATGGGGGAAGACACCAGTAGCACTGCTCAGTGCTCATGAAACTCCCCATCTACAGGTGGGAATCAGGGATTTGAACTAGAGCACTTTAACAGTTGCACTACCTCTCAGCCCAAAGTCCTCATTTTATCTAAAGTCATCAGGCAGTAAGCCTTCAGGACTACTTTTCCCCAACATAACACCACAGAAAAAGTGGAAAAGGAAGGGGCCAGGCTGTGGTGCACCAGGTTAAGCACAAGGACCCTGGTTTCAGACCCTGGCTCCCCACCTGCAGGGGGGTAGCTTCACAAATGGTGAAGCAGGTCTGCAGGTGTCTTATCTTTCTCCCTCTCTATCCTCTATTTTCTCTTACCCTCGCAATTTCTCTGTCCTATCCAAAAGTAAAAAAAAAAGGCAACAGCAAGAGTTGATTCGTAGAGAAAACAATGATCCCCAGTGATAACCCTGGATTTAATGTCTTGTTCTAATATTTAATAAAGTTGTAATAAAAAGATTATGGTGGCAGATTCAGTGTTGGCACACTGACAAAGGGCACACATTAACATGTTCAAGTACTGGTATCCAAGTCCCTGATCCCTACCAGAAGGGGATAACGCTGGATGAATAATGGAGTGGTGCTGCTGGTGTCTCTCTCCCTCCCACTTGAGCTCTCTCTCCTACTCTCTCTCTGTCAAAAAGAAAGGAAAAATAGAAAACTGTCTAGAAGTGTAAAATTGTAACCCTAGTGGCAAAAAATATGATTATGATATTACCTAGTACTTACAATGTGTACTTACTATATATTAGGCACTTTACATGTATTAACTCATGTAGACCTAACTGTTGTCCTTTGAGAAGCCATTATCACTATTATTATTATCTTACAGATTAAGATTAAGATGACAAAAGTTAAATACTTTTATCAAATTCACACAACCAATAGTGTTGAAATCAGAATTTAAATGCTGTCATAGTCTAAGTTCAGTCTCTATCCTAACACTCAATGAATTAGTTTCTTTGTTTGCTAAATAGTGATAATTCTACACTACCAGCCGCTTCAGCTGTTTCATGAGCATACATTGTAACAACAGTTTACATAATTATGTGCATATATGAAATGAGTAGTAATCAAGAAAAGATTGATAGCAGTTTGCAATTTCTGTGATCTATAGTCACAGATATAAGCAGGGTCAAGATGATCTTTCCCATCTTCTGGGTTATTTTAAAAGTAGACTGACAGGGCCAGATAGTAGTGCTGCTAGTTTCGGGATTCTCTCTCTCTCTCTCTCTCTCTCTCTCTCTCTCTTTCTCTCTCTCTCCTCTCTCTCCCTTCTCTCCTCTCTCACCTCTCCCTCCCTCCCTCTCTCAACTTATCTCCATCTCTATCATATATTCTCATGCTAGAATCTCTGGTTCCGTAGTTCTGAAGTGAATCTTGATAAACTGCATTTCAGATAAGCCCCCAGATACTATTTATAATGTTAATTAGGGGTTGCACCTGGTTGAACATGCATGTCACAATACTCAAAGACCTGGGTTCAAGCTCTGAGTCCCCACCTGTGGGGGAAAAGCTTTACAAATGGTGAAGCAGGGCTGCAGGTGTCTCTCTGTTTCTGTCCCTGTATATCTCCCATTACACCCTCAATTTCTGGCTTTCTCTATCCAATAAGTAGATATAAAAATTAATAGTTTTAACATTAATTCAGATATCAAACTGTAAGACTGGGTTCTATCTACACTTGCCTTTGCTGATGCCTTGCTCTCCTACAAGGATTACAATGTGATTCCATAAAGCAGGCTTCATGTATGTCCATAACATCTTCTAAAGTGCTTGATATGTCTAAGAAATGTATTTTGGATCACTCAAGAATTCTAAATGCCAAGCACTAATAAAAGGAATAATGAAAAAGAAATGTGTAATCACAGTCTTCAGTTTTCTAGAAGAATATCATTTGTCTTCCTTCTTCTTGCCCTCTAGCTGAACAACACCTCCCACAAAAACAGTTATTTAATTAGCCTGGGTAGATGCCAAGATATTAGAATTTTAATAACAAGAAGCAAAAGCAGAAGGGAAAAATTATGTGTTGTGCAAAATAGAAAATGTGCCTGCTGCCATGAAAATAGCTAATGTGAGCTATATACTTTCCAGGACAATGAGAGAAAAGAAGGGGGGTTGCTTTTCAATATTTTTTTTCTCAATTGATTTCTACCCCCATTTTATATCTTAAAAACTAGGTGGCCTACAAAGTCAAATTCATTTTTGGGAGGGTTAATGGTCAGGTTATCTCTTGAATGGATTAATTTTTGTTGAAGCATAGGTGCTTTATAATTATCAGAGAAAGGAGAAGAGATATGAAGTAATAAAAGTCCTACTAATTTAAAATACCACAGAAAATTACTTTATCTATTCTCTATATCTTTATAGCTAATATCTGCCTGATTTAAGTTTTAATTTGTGTGTTGCTATCACCAATAATTAAATTATTTAATTTATAATTGGAATAACTAGGGTACTGATAACAAATATATTGAAAGGAGGTACAAAAATATATTTTTCATGACAGGATCATCTTTTTCCTGGTTTGTGCATATGCTTTATGAGTCATAAGGCACTCACTTACGGATATATCAAATGATCATACCATCCGACTTTAAATGAAAGATTTACTGATAATGCTAGTCAAACCTACCAGATGTGAAAACCAGATAGGCTGGCTTGACATGAAAAGGCTAGCCTAGATGCATATCAGAATTAGAAAGGGCAAGACAGACCATTCAGTCCAGAGGCCAACATACAGCTAATAGAAAATAAGATCTTAAGAAGCCCAGACAAGATTTATGAACTTTCTATGGTCACAGCAGCACAATATATATTACTCAGCTGTTAAAAAATAAATCATCTCCTTTCCTTCATCTTATTTCATATTAAATGAAATAAGTCAAAAAGAGAAGAACAAGTATTTAATGATCTCATTTATAGACGATACTTAAGAAATAAGGAGAATTGTGACTGTACAATTAGACTCTCTTTGGGTTGGAAACGGCAAAGAAGTTTTCTTCCTTTGAGACTTCTAAGGGAACTGCTGATAACTTAATATCAGATATTTAGCCTTTAAAAATATAAGAGAAGGGGCCGGGTGCACCTGATTGAGCGCACATGTTACAATGCTCGAGGACCCAAGTTCGAGCCTCTGGTTCCCACCTGGAGGAGGAAAGCTTTGCAAATGATGAATCAGGGCTGCAGGTGTCTCTCTGTCTTCCCTTCCTCTCGACTACTAGCTATCTCTATCCAGTAAATAAATAAAGATAATAATTTTTTTAAATATATGAGAATAACAAGGGGGCAGTAGCGCAGTGGGTTAAGTGTAGGTGGGGCGAACTGTAAGGGCCTGCTTAAGAATCCCAGTTAGAGCTCTGGCTCCTCACCTGCAGAAGAGTCGCTTCAAAGGTAGTGAAGCAGGTCTGCAGGTTTCTATCTTTCTCTATCCCTCTCTATCTTCCGTTCCTCTCTCCACTTCTCTCTGTCCTCATAACAACAATAACTACAACAATAAAAAGGGCAACAAAAGGAAAAATAAATAAAATTAATAAAATTAAAAATATAAGAGAATAACATTTTGAACACCAAAGATATAAGCTATTTGGTGATTTGTTATAGCTCCCCTAGAAATACATCATTAAATAAAATGTTGGGGGGGAAAGGAAAGAAATAAAAGAAAAAGAAATAAGGAAGCAATCTGGAGCCATCCAAGCTGAAGACAGGACAGGTTTTTTACTCTGTTCTATTTTATTATCAATACTAGATAGACGTGTATCCCTTTCCCCCCTCCTTCAGGTTGACCAGAATTAACTCTTAGTGTATTTTCCATTGTTAGGGGACCGAATGTCTTATCCACTGCTACAGTAACTGGTTTCACTCTTCCTACCTCCCCTACCCACTCCCCCCGGGCTAGCTAATTAAATAATAAATGAATAAATAAATAACTCTTTCCTGTCACTGCTTTTTTATTACTGTTCTTTTTCTTATCTTTTCTCTTTCTCTTTTTTTTCTTCTTTTTCTCATTCTTGTCATCCTTTCTTCCTTCCTCCTTCAGCCTTTTGAATTCACTGATACACGTTTTGGAATTATTTTGGGGAAGAAATCTGACTCAGAGTGGACTCTCTCTGCGTGTATCTCTGCTCTACTTCCTTTCTCCTCTAGTTACCCCTAGAATATACAGTGGATAGTAGATTTGCATAACTGTCTATTCTTGCTATTCTTCTCAATTCTTGGCTATTCCTGAGGCGGTTTTTTTCTGTTTTTTTAAATTATTTTTTTGTTTGTTTTACTTTCTTAACAATCAGCTGCCTCAGCTCAGGAGGCTTGTGTTGGTATGCTTCTAATTCTGCTTCTAAAAACCCCTTCTGTTACATTTGGTTTAATCCTCCCTGCTTAACACAGTTTTCTATTTACATAACCACTTTATTCTATTTACACAACCACTGCAGGGCATTGGTTTAATCCCCACTGGTTCATGATGTGTTTTTGCTCCGCCACCTCTCCTTGTCACACCCTGATTTTCACCAGTCACTTTTCTCTCCACCCTCTCTACATCACATCCTGTTTACAACAGTTGCAGAAAGCAACTATCACCAAACCGGCCCTCAAAGAGGTTCTAAAAGACCTCTTATAAACAAGAACATCATTATAATACTTGCAACATATCAAATAAAAACTTGTTGAACAATGGCAATACAACACATTAAATCCATAATGTCAGTAAATGTCAATGGTTTAAACTCACCCATCAAAAGTCATAGAGTGGGAGGATGGATCAGAAAACAACCCAAGCATATGATGCTTGCAAGAATCCCACTTGACCCAACAATATAAACACAGACTTAAAGTGAAAGGACGGAAAACTATCCTGCAAGCTAGTGGACCACAAAAAAAACGCAGGAACAGCCATTCTCATCTCTGACACAACAGATTTTAAATTAAATAAAGTAATAAAAGATAAGCAAAGTCATTACATAATGATTAAAGGATCAATCAGCCAAGAAGATATAACAATTATTAACATCTATGCACCCAATGAGGGACCATCTAAATACATCAAACACCTTCTCAAAGAACTTCAAAAATACATCAATAGTAATATAATAATAGTGGGAGGCTTTAACACCCCACCCACAAATAGATCAACAAAACACAGAATCAACAAAGAAACAAGAGAATTAGATAAAGAGATGGACAGACTAGACCTCTTGGACATTTTCAGAGCTCTTCACCCCCAAAAATTGGAATGCACATTCTTTTCAAATCCACACAACACATACTCAAGTATAGACCACATGTTAGGCTACAAAGACAGCATCAATAAATTCAAGAGCATTGAAATCATCCCAAGTATCTTCTCAGACTACAGTGGAGTAAAACTAACATTTAACAACTGGTGGGAAATTGTGCAGATGCAGTCACATCTGCCATGTTGCCCCCTAAGGCTACTTACTGCTAGTTCCCAAAACAGTTGGGACATTCTCGAAGAGCCTGTTCCATCATGTTGTGCCCTCAGGGCATTGTCAATTCCCCGCAACATTTGGATTGCTTTGGTTACTCCTCCCCCTACCCATTCCCACAAGAGTTATTATCCTACCCTGGGGTGCTATGGTTACTCCTCCCCATTCTCATTCTCATGAGAGCTATTCCCATAAAAGCCCCTCTTCTTCAGCACCTATTGTCTGGGATGGCAGGATTCCAGAATTCCATCAGGCATGCCTCAGTCTTAAACACCAACACCCAGATAATTGGATTTTAGCGACACAGGAACTTAGACCAGGCTCTTATGGGGCACCTAATATGACACAGGCTTTTGCAGTTATCCCACATAATCAAAATGGGGCCTGCTTTCAGTGTGGTCACCAAGGGCATTGGAGCAACCAATGTCCAGATAAGCTGCAACCCTGCCTCCAGTCATGACAATCATGCCTCCAGTCAGGGCAACCCTGCCTCCAGTCAGGGCAACCCTGCCTTCAGTCAGGGCAACCCCGCCTTCAGTCAGGGAGCCAGAGGCCACGAACACCTTGTCCTAGATGTCAGAAAGGTTTTCATTGGAAGAGAGATTGTTGGTCCAAGTCTCATAAAGATGGCACACCCCCGAATGGTACAAATTTGGGGCCTGAGATTTTGTGGACCACTCATGTTTTAGAATAAGGTCACCCTACTATGACAGTAAGGATTGACAATATTCCTTTTAAATGTTCGATTGACACAGGGGCAGAAAAGACAATTTTAAGGCAAGCAGACGTTCCCCAAAATTGGGTACTCCTCCCAGGACCCCATTTACACGGAGTTGGAGGGATGACCCAAGCCTTTCTCACAAGAGATTCGCTCATGTGGGAAGACCCTGAAGGGACTACCTGACACTTCCGCCCTTTGGTAGCTGATAGTAGCACCAACCTACTGGGCAGGGATCTTCTGGAATGTCTTAATGTTAGGAAATCCACAAATGCATCTGCAGAGCGTAACACCCACTAATGTGAGACTAGATCAGCACCCCCAATACTAACTGCCACTGTTTGTAACCAAACTCCCTGCTTAGACTAGCTTTCTAACGAGCCTGTCTGGGTGGAACAGTGGCCTTTGCCTAGGGATAAGCTAGAAATTTTAAAAGAGCTCGTCTGAGAGCAGTTGTCCTTGGGAGACATTCGTCATTCCAGAAGCCCATGGAATACTCCTGTCTTTGTGATTAAAAAGAGCTCAGCAAAATAGCGCCTCCTCCAATATCTCCCTGCAGTAAATAATGCCATGCAGGTCTGGGGCTCCCCCCAAAGGGGTTTGCCTCTTGCTTCTGCAATTCCCACAGGAATTCCAATCATAGCTACTGATATACAGGCTGTTTTTTTCTCAATTCCCTTGCATCCACAAGATTGTAAACATTTTGCCTTCTCTGATCCTTCTATTAATAATGCCAGCCTTGCCAACAGATTTGAATGGGTGGTGCTGCCCGAAGGCATGACCAATAGTCCAACAATTTGTCAAGAGGCTGTTAAATCTGCCTGTTTTCCATATATTCATAAGGGCCTTAATGTTTTTCACTACATGGATGACGTCTTAATATGGGGAGAATTAGATACAGATCTCTGTGCCCTACGTGATTTTCTCATTCCTGCCTTAAAGAAAAGTGGTCTTAATGTACCTCCTGAGAAGATACAGCTAATTCCTCCAATATCTTTCTTAGGTGCAGAGATTTCTCTAATGCAAATTTGTCCTTTAAAACCTAGTATTACTTTTCCTTCTAACCTTACTCTTGCTTCTTTACAAAGTTTTCTTGGAAATTTAAATTGGCTTAGGCAGTATCTTTATCTGCCTACTAGCTTCCTCCAACCACTGTTTGACCTGTTAAAAGGAAACAAACAGCCCTCCTCAAGATGTATGTTAACTCCCGAGGCCTCCTTGGCACTGGAAAGGGTTAACCAGGCCCTCCAGGACATGCACCTTGTTTGATCCCCCCCTCCTCTTCGGTAAACCTTGTAATATTTGACTCCACCCCCACAGTAGTGGGGGCTCTGTGGCAGAACCATGGGGTTCTCAAGTGGCTTCACACGCATTCATGGTTCACCAAGGAAGATATAGGTCTGTGCAGGTCTTAGGGAAAGAACTGGATTTAATTATTCTTCCCCTTGATGATGGCCATCATTCCCATTTTTCCATAAGCTTCATGGGGTTTCCAGGACAAATAGGTAAAATGGTTATCATTTTCCTTCTAATAAATTGATGGCTTCTTTACCTCTTTTGCCTCTACTAGCACGTAAACTTTTCTCTCGAGATCCCATCCCTTCTGCTCCTACAGTCTTCACTGATGGTGGAAAAAAAGGAGCTGCTGCCCTTATATATTACCCAGACAAATAATCCCCTAAACCTCTCTTTACTGAGCTTCCTGATAATTTCCCTCAGTACAAAGAACTTTATGCTGTTTTCCTTGCATTAAAAGCTGTATCAGAATCCTTCAACCTTTTTTCTGACAGTGTGTATACTGTTAACTTACTTCATGGCTTGATGCTATCCCTGAAGAACAGGAAATACTACAAGAGGACTAGATGCAGGATACATCCCAGGATCCATAATATTACAGGGGAGAATCTGGAAAATCCGGCTTACAGAGACCTCTCTCCTACTCCTTCTCTGGATGTCTTATGTTATGACTGGGTTTTGTGAGTGAGTGTGTTGAATGACCAAAAATTTTTGTATGACCCATCTTCTCAGAGTACTCTAAAACATAATTGACTTTATATAAAGATGCTGGACGCAGCCAAGGTTTCTGGAGACGTACAAAAACATTCCAAATTTTTTTTCTCTCTTTTGATTTTTATATATGTCTTGGTATATATATGAAAGTTCTTAGTCTTAAACTGTGTGAGTAAAGACAGATCTAAATTTGTTTTTAAAATGATATGTTTTCATAACAAAAGTTTTTCTCCTCCAGTGTGTTATAACTAAATGTTTATAGGTATTTTTCAAGTTTGGTAAACATAAACTTAACAGTTAAAAGTGTAACCTTGAAGCTACATTATTACCATGCAAGGTAAAATTAATTTGCTAAAAGTAGCTAACTATTTAAGGTAAAGTCTAAATATTTAACGTGACAATAAATCCCCAAAATTAAAATACAAATTCTATACAGTGCGCTTTTAGAGGGCCCCCAAAAGTGCCCTGTAAGCTGTCTTGTGGAATTACTCCACGACAGATCTGGCATCAATCTGGCATTGTAAATGTTAAAACCATTGTCACTAACATGCGTTAACTCTCTAAGTAACCTGAGTCTGTTTATAGTCTAAAGTAAAAATAGTTAAAAAAAAAAACCAAAATATATATTTGAACTAAAATTGGTCTGAAGATCCTGCTGTAGAGACTGCAACAAGAAGTCACATTAGATGACCTTTAAACAAAATCTTAAACATACTTAAAACAATTATAATCATAGAGCTATCAATTATAATAAACCTCTAACTTGTTACAAGTTTTATTTTTTTCACAAGTAAGTGATTACAGCTACCAAGCCTTCACATGAAGAATCATCTATTCATATGGTAAGGTATTAAACTATAAAAAGTTCCTCCATATACAACTTATGTGAATTAACAACATTCACATATTCTTCTATACTTAACTGATATATCTCGTCTTACCACTATAGGCCTGCCTTTGTCAGCGTACAATTTAAAGATGTTTCCCTTTATAACATAACCCATGCCAAGAACATCTCTTACTACCACCAAAAACAAATGGCTGTTGAGAAGGCCGACCAAACGCTTAGGCTCAATTAAGTAAAATAATAATAATAAATAAATAAATAAATAGGGAAGATACAACCACCAATACTCACTTGGCTAAGGCACCAAACCTCTTCTTCTATAAAAAATTCAAATCAGATGCCTTGCTAACCACAAGAAGTAGATTGTTTGTGTTTCTTTCACAGGAATCCCAGGAAAAACCATCTGGACACATGCACACTCTGACATCACTGACTAGATGGCACAACTACAGTGGCACACCCCCGAAACCTTAGATGTCACCTGACATGATTTAAAGAACCTGATTCACAGACTCCAAGGACAGAACTTTCTTACTGCCTGTGTGCCCTTTCTCCTTCTGCTTTGACTATCACGTTTTGGTGGTTCCAGCTCACTCTCTACAAAAAAGCAGAATTCCAGCGGCTGACCTTCCTCATGCAGCATTTCATCCCCTGCCATTTCTCAATCTGTCACCTACTATTGGACTTGCTGGTTTATCCTTTGGAAACTTTATACAATTTTTGCAGCAGCTTCCTTCCCTTCACGCTGTTTACTTTTCAAAGACTGACCCTGAGTAGTTCATAGACTTTGCAGACTGTTGCCTTGAGGACTATACAATGACAAATAGCCCCTATGCTTGACAGGCCATGCCCTTTCGCTTACAGGTCCTGCTCTTTGAGGCAGAAAACGACCCCTCTTTACAAACCCTTGCCCCCCCAGAGACAGGGAACGTTCCTTTGTGCACCAATCCTTCCCTTGACATCACACTGGCTCTTACTGCTCCCCTTCTTGTACTTTCATGTTTTGTTATATCATTCAGGTTTATGCCCAAAAGGTTTCTGCTCACCCCTACACTATTATTCCTCTGTCACAGATGGAGTCTTTTACAGACCTTGACCCATCCTAATGTGATGACTAGATAGAAAGATAGGGAAAGATGTTGAAATATTGTGAGGAGATGGTGGAGCCTGGCAGAGTGTAACCTATGAGATGAGTCTATCCAGGTAAGTCTCTGTCTACAGAGAGGTTGAGTCCAGGGGGGACACATAATCTCACAAGGTTGGCGGCCATGTAAGTCTTCCCTCCCCCACAAAAACATCCTACATCTTCCCACCTGAGCATTGCATTCCTTAAAAATATTTAAGCCTGCTCCACTCTAAATTTCCTATACTGTGGCCATTAGATATAAGGAAAGGGGGAGATGCTGGGAAATTGTGCAGATGCAGTCACAACTGCCATGTTGCCCCCTGAGGCTATTGCTAGTTCCCTCAAGAGTTGGGACATTCTCAGAGAGCCTGTTCTGCCATGTTGTGCCCTCAGGGCATTGTCAATTCCCCGTGACATTTGGAGTGCTTTGGTTACTCCTCCCCCTACCCATTCCCACCAGAGTTATTATCCTACCCTGGAGTGCTATGTTTACTCCTCCCCATTCTCATTCTCACGAGAGCTATTCCCATAAAATCCCTTCTTCTTCTGCACCTCCCTCTCTTGTCGGCCCTTCACTTTGGTGATTAGATGCAGGGTAGGTTGCTGTGCGAGGCGCCCATTTTTGCTACCTCCACGTGGCCCAAACTGTTGCTTTCTCACCCAACTCTGAGGTGCCAGCGTAAATAAAGGATTGTGTTCCCTTTCTGCTCCAAACCTTCTTTTTCTGCGCCCAGCTGCCATTGCAAGTGACAAACAGCAAACAGAAAATTATAAAAAAGTCACAGAATTTGGAAACTAAACAACATACTGCTTAAGAACCACTGGGTCAGAGAGACACTCAAGCAGGAAATACAAATGTTCCTGGAAACAAGTGAAAATGAAGACACAACCTATCAAAATATTTGGGACACAGCTAAAGCAGTACTGAGTGGGAAACTCATAGCCATACAATCACATTTTAAACACCAAGAAGAAGCTCAAATGAATGACCTTACTGCACACCTCAAGGACTTAAAGGAAAAGGAACAAAGGAACCCTAAAGCAACCAGAAGGACAGAAATCACTAAAATTAGAGCAGAAATAAACAACATCGCAAATAAAAGAACCATAGAGAAGATCAATGAAGCCAAATGTTGGTTCTTTGAAAGATTAAACAAGGTTGACAAAGCCCAGGCCAAACTCACTAAACTAAAAAGGAAGAAGACTCAAATTCATAGAATTGTAAACGATAGAGGAGATATCACAACTGACACCACAGAAATCCAGAAAATCATGCGAGACTTCTATGAAGAACTATACGCCACCAAGCTAGAAAATCTAGAAAAAAAGGAAGAATTCCTAGAAGCATATGCCCTTCCAAAACTGAACCAAGAAGAACTAAAAAACCTAAATGCACCAATCACAGACAAAAAAATCAGAACTGTTATTAAGAATCTCCCCAACAACAAAAGTCCTGGGCCAGATGGCTTCACAAACGAATTCTACAAAATCTTCAGGAAACAATTAATACCCATACTCCTAAAGCTTTTCCATAAGATCGAAGAAACAGGGAGACTTCCGTCCACCTTCTATGAAGCCAACATCACTCTGATACCAAAAGCAGATAGGACACAACGAAAAAGGAAAACTACAGACCAATATCTCTGATGAACATAGATGCCAAAATATTAAAGAAGAACTTGGCCAACCGGATACAGCAGCATATCAAAAAAATGTTCATCACGAACAAGTGGGATTCATCACAAGAATGCAAGGCTGGATCAACATTCATAAGTCAATCAATGTCATTCACCACATCCATAAAAGCAAAGCCAAAAACCACATGATTATCTCAATAGATGCAGAGAAAGCCTTTGACAAAATTCAAC
Source organism: Erinaceus europaeus (assembly GCF_950295315.1). Taxonomy (NCBI): domain Eukaryota; kingdom Metazoa; phylum Chordata; class Mammalia; order Eulipotyphla; family Erinaceidae; genus Erinaceus; species Erinaceus europaeus. Next base: position 82,944,837 of record NC_080185.1, on the reverse strand, counting down.
ATCCATTCATGCTCAAAACTCTACAAAAAATGGGAATGTATGGGAAATTCCTCAAGATAGTGGAATCCATATATAGCAAACCTACAGCCAACATCATAATCAATGGAGAGAAGTTGAAAGCATTTTCCCTAAGATCAGGGACTAGACAGGGCTGCCCACTGTCACCATTACTCTTCAACATAGTATTGAAGTTCTTGCCATAGCAATCAGGCAAGAGAAAGAAATCAAAGGAATACAGATTGGAAGGGAAGAAGTCAAACTCTCACTATTTGCAGATGACATGATAGTATACATAGGAAAACGTAAAGAATCCAGTAGAAAACTACTGGAAGTTATTAGGCAATATAGCAAGGTGGTAGGCTACAAAATGAATGTACAAAAATCAGTGGCATTTCTCTATGCAAACACTAAAACTGAAGAAGACATCCATAAATCACTCCCATTCACTGTTGCAACAAAATCAATAAAACACCTAGGAGTAAAGCTGACCAAAGAAGTGAAAGACTTGTATACTGAGAACTATGAGTCACTCTTCAAGGACATAGAAACTGATAACAAGAAATGGAAAGACATCCCATGCTCATAGATCAGAAGAATAAATATCATCAAAATGAATATTCTCCCCAGAGCCATATACAAATTTAATGCAATACCCATCAAAGTTCCACCATGCTTCTTTAAGAAAAGAGAACAAAAACTACATTCATTTATCTGGAACCAGATAAATGAATAGATAAATGAATAGATAAATAGATAAATGAACCAGATAAATGAACCAGATAAACACCTAGAATTGCCAAAACCATCTTGAGGAAAAGAAACAGAAATGGAGGCATCACACTCCCAGACCTCAAACTTTATTATAATGGCATCATAATCAAAACAGATTGGTACTGGAACAAAAATAGGCACAAAGACCAGTGGAACAGAATTGAAAGCCCAGAAAAAATTCCCCACACTTATAGACATTTAATATTTGATAAGGGGGCTCAAAGTATTAAATGGAAGAAGGAGGCCCTCTTCAATAAATGGTGCTGGGAAAACGGGGTTATAACAGGCAGAAGAATTAAATTGAACCACCTTATCTCATCAGAAACAAAAAACGACTCCAAATGGATCAAAGACAGGGATGTCAGACCAGAAAATATCAAATACTTAGAGGAAAATTTTGGTGAAACACTTTCCCACCTAAAACTCTTTGATGAAACAAACCCAATTGCAAGGAAGACTAAAGCAGAAACAAACCAATGGGACTAAATCAAATTGAAAAGCTTCTGCACAGCCAAAGAAACTATCACACAAAGAGACCCCTCACAGAATGGGAGAAGATCTTCACATGCCAAATATTAGACAAGAGACTACTCACCAAAATATACAGAGAACTCAGCAAACTTAGCACCAAAAAAGCAAATGACCCCATCCAAATATGAGCAGAGGATATGAACAAGACATTCACTTCAGAGGAGATCCAAAAGGCTAACAAACATATGAAAAACTGTTCCAGGTCGCTGATTGTCAGAGAGATGCAAATAAAAACAACACTGAGATTCCACCTCACTCCTGTGAGAATGGCATACATCAAAAACGAAAGCAGCAACAAATGTTGGAGAGGCTGTGGGTACAGAAGAACCCTTCTTTTTTTATTTTATTTATTTATTTATTTTATTTATTTATTCCCTTTTGTTACCCTTGTTGTTTTATTGTTGTAGTTATTATTGTTGTTGTCGTTGTTGGATAGGACAGAGAGAAATGGAGAGAGGAGGGGAAGACAGAGAGGAGGAGAGAAAGATAGACACCTGCAGACCTGCTACACCACCTGTGAAGCGACTCCCCTGCAGGTGGAGAGCCAGGGTTTGAACCGGGATCCTTATGCCAGTCCTTGTGCTTTGCGCCACCTGTGCTTAACCCACTGCGCTACAGCCCGACTCCCCCAGAGGACCCTGCTACACTACTGTTAGGATTGTAAACTAGTCCAGCCTCTCTGGAGAGCTGTCTGGAGAACATAGACCTTCCATATGAACCAGTAATCCCTCTCCTGGGGATATACCCCAAGGTTTCCACAATGCCCAAGCAAAAAGATGTGTGTACATCTATGTTCATAATATCACAATTCATAATAGCTAAAACCTGGAAGGAACCCAGGTGCCCAACAGCAGATGAGTGTCTGAGAAAGCTCTGGTACATATACACAATGGAATACTACGCAGCTATTAAGAACAATGAGCCCACCATATCTGACCCATCTTGGACAGAGCTAGAAGGAATTATGTTAAGTGAGCTAAGTCAGAAAGATAAAGATGAGTATGGGATGTCCCCACACATCAACAGAAGTTGACAAAGAAGAACAGAAAGGGAAACTAAAAGCAGGATCTGATTAAATCGAAGCAGGGCACCAATGTAAAAACCCTGTGAAGGGTAGTGTGGCCATTGGCCTTCCCAGCACGGCTGGGGGTGGGGAGTGAGGGTGGGGGCTGGTGATGGAACACAGTCTTTTGGTGGTGGGAGTGGTGTTTATGAACAATCCTATTAAAGTGTAAACATATAAACCACTATTTAAGTAATATGAGAGGCGAAAAAATGATGTCTAGAACTTCTTGAAATACAGACTGTTTTTAATACATAGGCTGTCTTTGATATGTTGTCTCTCCCCAAAGCCTAGACCCGGGAGAACAGAAGCAACTGGTAGCACGATGCTGGGTATTATACCCCAAACCCTATCAAAGTGAATTTCCAAAGTTAACCCTATCACCAAATAATGTGACGATAACAATAACTATCCATTGTCTTTTTGAACCCTAAGACAACAGGAACCTCACATTTCCACTATAGAGCCTATATTTCCCCCAATCCTGGAACCTTAGGTTGGGGCTCACTTTTCTGCATGCTGCTTTCAATTCAAATAAAATAATATTGCATCTTCAGATTGCAACCTAATCAACACAATGAGTGCCACCCCAGCATGCTTCACTTCAGACTGTGACCAGAGATTTCAGGTAGAATGACAACCCTTCAGCTTCATCACTCGGGTGAGACCTTTCCTTTCATAGTATTCTCTAACTCCATTCCAGGAATAAAGTCCCCAAACGTAGATATAGTCCAGGTCCCCTGAGATAGAGCATAGGTTCATCCATGCCCATAAACTAGGGGAAAAATAAACATGAAAGCAGAAGTACACAAGAGCATGCAAGGAATACTCCCCAACACTTCATTTGCACTATTCCAGTCTTTAGGTCCATGTTTGTTCAACAATTTGTTAGGCTTTGTATGTTAACTCTCTTTTCAGCCACCAGGTTCCGGATGCCAGGAGGATTCCGACCAGACTTCCCTGGACAGACTACCCCATCAATGTGTAGTGGAGCGCCACTACCTCAGAGCCCCACCCTACTAGGGAAAGAGAGAGGCAGACTGGGAGTATGGATCGACCAGTCAACACCCATGCTCAGCAGGGAAGCAATTACAGAAGCCAGATCTTCCACCCTCTGCAACCCACAACGACCCTGAATCCATACTACCAGAGAGATAGAGAATGGGAAGGCTATTAGTGGAGGGGATGGGATAGGGAGATTGGGTTATGGGAATTGTGTGGAATTGTACCTCTCTTTTTCTATGGTTTTGTTAATGTCTCCTTTCTTAAATAAAAAAAAAAAGTAGCATACAGGGGAAAACCCATAAGACTATCAGCAGACTTCTCCACTCAAACTCTAAAAGCCAGAAGAGAATGGCAAGATATTTATCGAGCCCTGAATGAAAAAGGGTTTCAACCAAGGATAATATATCCTGCTAGACTTTCATTCAAACTACAGGGAGGGATCAAAAGCTTTTTAGACAAACAACAGTTAAAGGAGGCAACAATCACCAAACCAGCCCTATAAGAAGTTCTAAAAGACCTCATATAAACAAGAACATCACTAAAATACTTGCAATATATCAGAGCAAATAAAAATTTATTGAACAATGGCACTAAAATACATTAAATACATAATATCAATAAATGTCAATGGCTTAAACTCACCCATCAAAAGGCACAGAGTGGGGGGGGTGGATCAGAAAACATAGCCCAAGCATATGCTGCTTGCAAGAATCACAACTGACACAAAAAGATAAATACAGACTTAAAGTGAAAGGATGGAAAACTATCATACAGGCTAATGGACCACAAAAAAAAAAAGGCAGGAACAGCCATTCTCATCTCAGACACAATAGATTTTAAATTAATCCACATAACACATACTCAAGGATAGAACACATGTTAGGCCACAAAGACAGCATCACTAAATTCAAGAACATTGAAATCATCCCAAGTATCTTCTCAGAATACAGTGAAGTAAAAGTAACATTTAAAAACAAACAGAAAATTATTAAAAGTCACAGAATTTGGAAAACAAACAACATACTGCTTAAGAACCACTGGGTAAGACAGACACTCAAGCAAGAAATTCAAATGTTCCTGGAAACAAATGAAAATGAAGACACAACCTATCAAAATATTTGGGAAACAGCTAAAGCAGTATTGAGAAGGAAACTTATAGCCATACAATCACATATTAAACAACAAGAAAAAGCTCAAACAAACAACCTTACTGCAAACCTCAAGGACTTTGAGGAAGAGGAACAAAGGAACCCTAAAGCAACCAGAAAAACAGAAATCACTAAACTTAGAGCAGAAATAAACAACATTGAAAATAAGAGAACCATAGAAAGAACAATAAAGCCAAATGTTGGTTCTTTGAAAGATTAAACAAAACTGACAAACCCCTATTCAGACTCACCAACCAAAAAAGAGAGAAAACTCAAATTCATAGAATTGTAAACAATAGAGGAGATATCACAACTGACACCACAGAAATCCAGAAAATCATGCGAGACTTCTACAAAGAAATATACGCCACCAAGCTAGAGAATCTGGAAGAAATGGAAGAATTCCTAGAAGCATAGGCCCTTCCAAAACTGAACTAAGAAGAACTACAAAACCTAAATGAACCAATCACAGACAAAGAAATCAAAACTGTTATTAAGAATCTCCCCAACAACAAACGTCCTGGGCCAGATGGCTTCACAAACAAATTCTACAAAGCCTTCAGGAAACAGTTAGTACCCATACTTCTTAAGCTTTTTCATAATGTTGAAGAAACAGGAATACTCCCTTCCACCTTCTGTGAAGCCAACATCACCCTGATACCAAAAGCAGATAAGGACACAACGAAAAAGGAAAACTACAGACCAATATCTCTGATGAACATAGATGCCAAAATATTAAGATCTTGGCCAAATGGATACAGCAGCATATCAAAAAAAAAATGTTCATCATGACAAAGGGGGATTCATCCCAGGAATGCAAGGCTGGTTCAACATCTGTAAGTCAATCAATGTCATTCACCACATCCATAAAAGCAAAGCCAAAAACCACATGATTATCTCAATAGATGCAGAGAAAGCCTTTGACAAAATTCAACATCCATTCATGCTCAAAACTCTACAAAAAATGGGAATGTATGGGAAATTCCTCAAGATAGTGGAATCCATATATAGCAAACCTACAGCCAACATCATACTCAATGGACAGAAGCTGAAATCACTCCCCCTCAAATCGGGGACTAGACAGGGCTGTTCACTGTCACCATTACTCTTCAACATAGTATTGGAAGTTCTTGCCATAGCAATCGGGCAAGAGAAAGAAATCAAAGGAATACAGATTGGAAGGGAAGAAATCAAACTCTCACTATTTGCAGATGATAGTATACATAGAAAAACCTAAAGAATCCAGCAGAAAATTACTGGAAGTTATTAGGCAATATAGCAAGGTGTCAGGCTACAAAATGAATGTACAAAAATCTGTGGCATGTCTCTATGCAAACACTAAAACTGAAGAAGAAGACGTCCAGAAATCATTCCCATTTACTGTTTCAGCTAAATCAATAAAATACCTAGGAATAAAGTTGGCCAAAGGAGTGAAAGGCTTGTATACTGAAAACTATGAGTCGCTACACAAGGAAATAGAAAATGATACCAAGAAATGGAAAGACATCCCATGCTCATAGATCAGAAGAATAAATATCATCAAAATGAATATTCTCCCCAAAGCCGTATACAAATTTAATGCAATACCCATCAAAGTTCCATCAAACTTCTTTAAGAGAATAGAACAAACACTACAATCATTTTTCTGGAACCTGAAAATACCTAGACTTGACAAAACCATCTTCAGGAAAAGAAACAGAAATGGAAGCATCACAGTCCCAGATCTCAAACTATATTATAAAGCCATTATCATCAAAACAGCATGGTATTGGAATAAAAATAGGTACACAGACCAATGGAACAGAAATGAAAGCCCAGAAATAAATCCCCACACCTATGGACATCTAATCTTTTATAAGGGGGCCCAAAGCATTGTATGGAAGAAGGAGGCTCTCTTCAATAAATGGTGCTGGGAAAACTGGGTTGAAACATGCAGAAGCATGAAACTGAACCACTTTATCTTGCCAGAAACAAAAATCAACTCCAAATAGATCAAAGACCTGGATATTATACCAGAAACAATCAAATACTTAGAGGAAATCATTGGTAAAACACTTTCCCACCTACACCTCAAGGACACCTTTGATGAAATAAACCCAATTGCTATAAAGACTAAAGCAAAAAACAAACCAATGGGACTACATCAAATTGAAAAGCTTCTGCACAGCCAAAGAAAATATTAAACAAAGAGACCCATCACAGAATGGGAGAAGATCTACACAAGCCATACATCAGACAAGAAACTAATCACCAAAATATATAAGGAGCTCAGCAAACTTAACACCAAAAAAGCAAATGACCCCATCTAAAAATGGGCAGAGGATATGAACAAAACATTCCCCTCAGAGGAGATCCAAAAGGCTAACAAACATATGAAAAACTGCTCTAGGTCACTGATTGTCAGAGAAATGCAAATTAAGACAACATGGAGAGACCACCTCACTCCTGTTAGAATGTCATACATCAAAAAGGACAGCAGCAACAAATGCTGGAGAGGCTGTGGGGACAGAGGAACCTTTTTGCATTGCTGGTGGGAATGTAAATTGGTCCAGCCTCTCTGGAGAGCAGTCTAGAGTACTCTCACAAGGATAGACATGGACCTTCCATATGATCCAGTAATTCCTCTCCTGGGGTTATACCCCAAGGACTCCATAACACCCAACCAAAAAAAGGTGTATACTACTATGTTCATAGCAACACAATTCATAATAGCTAAAACCTGGAAGCAACCCAGGTGCCCAACACCAGATGAGTGGCTGAGAAAGCTGTGGTATATATACACAATGGAATACTATGCAGCTATCAAGAACAATGAACCCACCTTCTCTGACCCAACTTGGGCAGAGCTAGAAGGAATTATGTTAAGTGAGCTAAGTCAGAAAGATAAAGATGAGTATGGGATCATTCTACTCATCAACAGAAATTGAGAAAGAAAATCTGAAAGGGCAACTAAAAGCAGGATCTGACTAATTTGAAAGTAGGGCACCAAAGTAAAAACCCTGTGGTGAGGGGGAGGGTGGACATGCGGCTTCCTGGGCCGGTGGTGGTTGGGGGTAGGTGGGTGGGATGGGACACCGTCTTTTGGTGGTGGGAATGGTGTTTAGTAAAGTGTAGTCATGTAAATCACTAGTTAATTAATAGGAAAGGGGGAAATTAATTGTATGTCTTGAAGTTTTTAAAACACAGACTGAGTCTTTTTAATATATAGGCTGCTTATTTGATATGCGGACTCTCTCAAAAGCCTAGACCAAGTAGATCAGAAGCAACCAGTGGCACAGCTATATACTATATAGCAAACCCTAAGAAAACAACTTTTCAAAGTTAGCCCAATTAGCAAAAAATGTGATGACAGTATTAACTATCCATTGTCTTTTTGAACCCTAAGACAGCAGGAAACTCACATCTCCACTAGAGAGCCTATATTTCCCCCAGTCCTGGAACCTTAGGGTGGGGCCCACTTTCCCGTATGTCTCTCCCAATCCATATCAAATAATATTGCATCTGCTGATCGCAACCTAATCAATTCAAAGATTGCCACCTCAAAGTGCTTCAGCTCAGACTGTGTCCAGAGACTTCAGGGGTGGAATGACAACCCTTCAGCTTCATCACTATGATGAGACCTTTCCTTTCATAGTATTCTCTAATTCCATCCCAAGTGGATCAATTTCTAACAAAGTCCCAAAACCTAGATATATACCAGGTCCTGTGAGAGAGCATATGTTCACACATATCCATAAACTAGTGCAAAATATATACCTGAAAGCAGAAGTACACTAGAATTTGCAGTGAGTACCCCCCCTAACACTTCCTGTCCACTATTCCAACCTTTGGGTCCATGATTGCTCAACAATTTGTTTGGCTTTGTATGTTAACTCTCTTTTCAATCACCAGGTTCCAGATGCCATCAGGATGCCAGCCAGGCTTCCCTTGACTGAAGACCCCACCAATATGTCCTGGAGCTCTGCTTCCCCAGAGCCCCACCCTACTAGGGAAAGAGAGAGGCAGAGTGGGAGTATGGACCAAACAGTCAACGTTCATGTTCAGTGGGGAAGCAATTACAGAAGCCAGATCTTCCACCTTCTGCAACCCACAAAGACCCTGGGTCCATGCTCCCAGAGGGATAGAGAATGGGAAAGCTATAAGGGGAGGGGATGGGATATGGAGATTGGGTGGTGGGAACTGTGTGGATTTGTACCCCTCCCACCCTATGGTTTTGTTAATTTATCCTTTCTTAAATTAAGAAAAAGAAGAAAAATAAATAAGGAAATTAGCAGCCTGATCAGGAGAATTTTCGCAATTTGCTTTGTAAGGTTATCTGCATATTCTGTATTCCTTCCCACTTCTGCACCTATAACAGTGATACCTCTAAAGTCTTAAATGGAAAAATCCTTATAGTGGTTATTTTTTATCTTTTCTTTTTTATATATTATTCCTGGGGATTCACTGGTCTGGACTGACTTTTTCAGTTACAAAGAGGCAGTAAGATAAATTTACCATAGCACTGAAGCTCCCTTCATTGTCAGGGTCAAGCTCTCATCTGGGTCACAAATATGTCAAAACAAGCACAGTTCCTATTGAGCTATTTTGCCAGCCAATTGTAATATCTCTGCGCTAATGAGGCAAGCAAGTTTAAGTTCTCAAAGGGGGAATAAGAGTTAACTTCCTAGTTGAAGAAAATGCACTTGGCAGTTGGTGATAATCTTCCCCCTGCTCTCAAGATAAGCAAGGCTTCCTACTGCTGCAATCCAAATGGACTTAGAATCTGTTACTCTTGCCCAAGAGTCTAGATAACCCAGACAAGTTTATTATTTTTGTACAAAAAGAAAAATAACCTATTAAGCTTGTTGCTATGAATTACTATGGAAGCGGTGAATAATTGTGTAAAAGGGCAAGAGCCACTGTGCTTGGGGCTCAGCTTTTTGAACACAAGTCTGGTTAGTACTACAGCATAATATACACTCCTTAATGTTTGAAATCCTCTGTGTGTCTTGTCTCCTTGCCTCAGAATCTGATAATATCCCAACCTTAAGTCAACTTCCTAGAGCTGTATTCCATCTCTTCAACTCAGCCTCCAATATTCTAAAGTATATTATTAGTAAAAATAATATATAATTACTCAGCAATGTTTTCTCCATGAGCTGAATAAGATGTATGCTATTCTAAGAAGATTACTACCTTGATCCTTACTTAACTCTCCAATAAGTTTAGACAATGTCTCCTATATTCCCCTGCTATATATATATCGTGCCCTTCTCCCTGGACTTGCTGTAAGTAATAATTTCTAGCAACCTAACAAGGAACCTCCAGTTCCCTTCATACCTTAACAGATTGCCATGGCATGTCTATGGGAGAGGCAGAGGGTTCAAATAACTCCAAATCCCTGAGGTGACATAGCTTAATCTTGAGGGTTTTTTTTTTTTAGATTTTTAAATTTTTTATATTTATTTATTTTCCCTTGTGTTGTCCTTGTTTTTCACTGTTTTTTTTTTTTAGTTATTATTGTTGTTATTATTGATGTCGTCGTTGTTAGATAGGACAGAGAGAAATGGAGAGAGGAAGGGAAGACAGAGAAGGCAAGGGAAAGATAGACACCTGCAGACCTGCTTCACCTCCTGTGAAGTGACTCCCCTGCGGTTGGGGAACTGGGGGCTCATACCGGGATCCTTAAGCCAGTCCTTGTGCTTTGCTCCACGTGCTCTTAACCCTCTGCACTACCAACCTGACTCCTTAATCTTGAATTTTTAATTTCATTTGGTTCCACTGAAGTCGGTTTAGAAAGCCTTAGCTTTTCCTGGAATATGATGTGAATATCAGCCTTGGAGTTTCATTGGAAATGTTGAAGATGGGCTCCTCTAGGTTTGTAGAATGGTAGGAGAGAAATTAGAACTATATGAAGAATCAGCCTTTCTTACCTCCCACATATTCATCAACACCACAGCCTGAGGATGGGCAGGCAAGGCAGAAAGAAGGAAAAGTATTTTTTTAATTCATTTGAAATAATTAAAGCTAAAATCTTGTAGAAGAAGGAGTGTAGGTGGGGGGAGGAGCAAAGCAGGAGATAGGTTTTAACTAATGATTCTAATGTCATCTTTAAATGTGATCACTTGGGCAGGCAAAATAGTGCACTTGGATAGTGTGTTGCTTTGCCATGTGTGTGACCCAGATTTGAGTCTGGCCCCCACCACACTGAAGGAAGCTTGTGTGTTGTGATCTCTTATTCTCTCTCTCAGCCTCTCTGACTCTAACTAAAAAAATGTTAAATGTGGCCATCTGATCCAATGTGATGAAAACAGCATTTAGTAAGGAACACTGCAATCTGCTCCTGAAAAGGCAGGGAAAAAATTAAATCTTAACCACTCAACCACCTTTATACTGAGAATGTCCATTTAGGTCAGAGACTTCGAAAATCTCGGGCTGGAGTTTTATAGCCCAAAGAAAAAGTCTATATTTAAATAGCCCATCAGAACGTACAAGGTAGTTTTTAGTTGATTCTAAGTTTCCATCTACTGGCTGTCTTACCGTGAGAAAGAGTGGTCAAGGCACTTTCTTTTTCAGAGGTAGGTTATATTTCTGTAGACAAATTCTACACAGTCCTGTGTTCTCAGCAATTGGATATTGGTAAATTAGTAGATGACAAGGATTTTTAGTCATTAAACACTATATCAGGTCCCAGGGAATTCAAACTGCCTGCATTGACTTCTTTTAACTGTGTTGTTAAAGACTCTTTATACAGAGAACAGCAAGAGTGCAACATCTAAGCATAAGTTTCCAGGAAAGCTATAAGAAAGCATGTTCAAGATCTGTAGGAAAAGTGACTATGCTTGTTACTTCAAGTTACTTCAAGTAGGTCAGTCAGAATTATGTAAGAGAACCTACTTATCTGAGCTAAGTTAAATGGAGGAGGTGGAGGCAGAAAGAAGAAACCCAGAACAGGAGGCTGGAGGAAAAAAATATAATAAACTGGTAGGATTTGAATCTCTTTTTCTTGTCTCTGTCAAGAGCCTGAAAGACAATGAATTATACTCGGGTTTGGATATCCCCCCTGAAAAGGCAACACACCTAGCTGAATCCAACATTTTATAAGTAAGGTAACTGGATCTTGTCTAATAGGTCACATTAGTCATCAACAGAGCCAAGTTTAGAGGACAAATTGAAAGTAAAAGGACAAAAAATTATGGTTGTGAACTGTTTTTGGATCATGTGACTTGATTAAAAAATAAAATAATAGTAAAATAAAGTAATAGTATATTTCCTTCCAGAAGGGAAAACATAAAATGAAGTCTAGTGTTGTGCTAAAGCAAAGGACTCTGGGAAAGGAAGGAAGGGGTTGGAATTAAAGGGCATTAGGATTCTGGTATATTATGGGGGAGAGGATCCTCAGTTTAGGAAGTGTCTTCCACATAATAGACATCCATCAAGATAGGGAGATGAGGGGTTGTATCTATGTATCAATGACTGTACTATAAACCAATAACACCTCATAAAAGTATAAAAATCATAAAATGAAGAACTTCACAACACAAGAATTAAATTATTATAAGATCAACAATTTAAAATACAAATAAAATTTAATATTTTCTCCAAGCTTCATTTTGGAGATCAGTTTTAGGCATTTTCTTGCGACTTTTCTTCTTCTGCTCTATATATATCAACCACCACCTACCAACCTAATTTTCCCTCCCCTAACATTCTCAATATATTTCACCCTGGAAAATAAGAGTTAAGAAGATTTCAGGAGAAGGCAAAGTGTAGATTCTTACACAGTGTCCCTTACAGACCAAGGAATTTCAAATTTACATTAAAATGCAAATGTTAAGGGAAAATTAATGAGAAGGGATTGAGTAAAAGTGTACCTTGTAGAGCATACACATTACCATGCACAACAATCTGAGTTCAAGTCCTCAGTCCTCACCTGCAGGGCGGAAATCTTTATGAGTGGTGAAGCAATGCTGCAGGTGTCTTTCTTTCTCTCTACCTCCCTATATCCCCCTTCCCTCTAATTTCTCTGCCTCTATAAAAAAAATCAATGGGAAAAATTGGCTCTAGACTAGGTTCAAAGATGAGCTCAACAGTGCTATAGCAAAAATAATATTAAATTAATAAAGAACAAATACATCTGTATAGCTTTTCTCAAGTCATCTTACCCAAATGTTCACCTCTGTCAGAGTCTTGGAAAAATATTACTGGTGTTACCTATAAATCAAATAAGACTTAAAGGAAGGAAACCAGGCTAAGGCACACCCTAAGTAGAAAAGTAGCAACTGGAATCATGTTTCCTAAAATCTTAACTCCAAAGCTGAGAAACAGGCATTAGGCTTACAAAAACTTACAGCTCATTATATGATGATGTTTATGAATCTACCTCCCCAAAAATAGCTGAACAAGCACAAAACAGGAACACAATGGTTCTCTTAAATTGCTGTTCCAGGTCAGATGTAGCACAGTTTGACCACCTGTTATACTGCTTCCAATCCTTCATCAAAGCCCAGTTTAACTCCTACCAGCTCTAGCCTCTAGGACCAAGGGCAGAAAGGCCTCCCCGGGACATCCTGACCTGCTTTCCAGCTTGAGAAAAACTATAAATAGAAGGACCTCATCAGAGGTGACAGATGGACAAAGCTGTTGTGCCTAGGGACAAAGCTGTGTTCATTAAAGATCTTTTTTTCCCTATCTCCTTATCACTAAACAGAGGCTGAGCCTCTATCCCTGTATGTATCCTACCATTTCTCACATATTCCCATCCACAGTTTATATACAATTGCTCTGGTCCAAGTTGTTACTTCATTCCTAAGAAAAAACTTTAATATTCAGTTACTTTAGATTTTGTGGGATATTGCAATCCTATAGTGGTTTGAAAGTGTAACATGGAGTGCAAAAAGCCTCAAGATTTCTCCATTTATCAGATTTAACTTATCTTCTCCATTTATGTGTTAACTAATCATCTTTAATCTCGGTTCTAAATTGCCTGAATGCACTCCTTGCCCAAGGCCATGTATTATGATAGAGTTGATTACAACTAACTCTATATTGTAGTACTCTAACACATTATTATTATTAGGAGAAAGCATCAATATGAGTCAGCCAATATAATTTTCTAAGTTTTGAGTTCCTTAGCCATATGATGGAAAGAAAAATTCTAACCTGCTCACCTCACAGGGTTGTGAGGAAGAAAACAATGTGCCAAGAACAATAGCCTTATCTCCTTAACTTGCTTCCAGGTCAGTGAGAATTTTATAAATAAAATTGTTCAGTAAAAAGTTTAAGAATATAGGTATTTTAGGACATTTAAGTACAGCAATTGTCAAAAGCCTGTGATTTTGAACACAACTCTTAATTATTTCTTGGAAAAAAAACAGCAATGTGCTTTAATAATCTTAAGCAAGAACCTAGAAGCTAGGGATTGATTTATAATTGTCAAGTGTATGGGTAGTTCTGGTTTAACTGATTTTGTGAAGCCATAGCAGAAAAGTATAATTAATATTGGCTCTTTTTTCCTGCTCCATTTTTAGCTCTGTAGGAGATATAGGTAGAGAGAAAACTAGTTCTCTATTCATAGCAACACGTGTATGGCTAGGGGAAATGAAACTTGGAAATAAGTAAAAGCTCATTTAAAATATTCCAATGTCATATCAAGGACCCAAGACATGACCCAAGTCAGGGATTTTCTGTCTTCCACATGAAATCCTCAGTGTTTTCATAGAAAGACATGAAGCTCAGACACAGTAGGATTCCTTCATGGTCACATAGCAGCTGAGTTCAAATTTCCAATTCTTGTTTAATCCATGCGTATGTCTTTCATAGAAAACTTTTAAAGGGTTGTGTATGTGGGTTAGTGGTGGAGCACCCACCTTGCATGTGAGACGCCTTGGCTTTCACCCCGTTCACCATAAGAGAGTGACAAAGACTATCAGAGCTGCAAGTTAGAGCAGTGCTGTGCCCAAGCTCTTATCTCTCCCTCCTGACCTCTCTCTTTGTCTTTTTCTCTTTTTGGGGGATAGATGGAAACATTTTGTATCCTGTTATGGTGGTGATTACACAGATGTATGCATATGGTAAAAAGCTATGACACTATGCATTAAGAAGTCAGTTTTACTGTATGATAATTAAAATTCATACTGAAATATGGTTAAAATGAAATGGAAATTTGGGTGGGGGGGCAACTCAACAATAAATGTGTACATGTGACACAGAATTCACTCTCCAGTACCACATGAGAAAGGAAAATCTTCATAGAGGGTCTAGGGAATGTCAAGTTACTACCTTACTATAGTCACAGTCACCCACAAATTTCTGACTCAGAGAGTTCTTGTGGACTACAAACTTCAACTAACTGAAAAGAAACCCAACTTGGAGAAACTAGGGGATTTGCCCAAGATCCCTGAGATAAAAAAAAAAAAAAATTACCAACAAGAAGTTCAGTGAGGAAATTTAGACAGATGTAATACCCTTTTCCAAGAAAATATGATGGTCTAGAATGTCTTTCTTTTTCCTTCCAGAGTTTATTCACTGGGTCTTCACTACTGCATGATTACACCACTCTTGGCAGAAGCCACTTTTTATTTTTATTTTTTAATTTTTACATAGAGGGTGAGAAAGTAAAAGGGACACCACTTCACTGTTTCATAGCTGATGAAGTTTCCCCTTTTCATGATGCTTCCATATGGTAGAAAGAGACTCAAATCCAGGTCCTCATACATAGTAGTATTCACTCTATAGGATGAGACATCTCCCACTTACCCCAGAACAACTTTCAACAGCAGAAAAAATTCCAGAGCTTAAACCCAAATCAATTGATAAAAGTACTTGAGTGTCATTTTTTTCTTTTTTTAATATTTATTTTATTACATATGAGAAAAAAGTCCATGTGGCACAGAAAGAGAGAAACCAACAAGCCAGAGCACCACTCTAGTCAGTACATGCAGTGCCAGTGACTTAACCAGGAATTTCAGGAATTTGCAGGTCTAATGATCTACACATCATTTTTTCTTATCTGTAAAGTGAAAATAATGACCTTATCTTCACAATGCCACAGGAAAAAAAAACAAAACAGTTAAGTGAGTCAGTAGTCAAAACTCTCTATAGTATCTAAGACAGATGTTTGTTCAGTGTTTAAGAGAGAAAAAATATCAAGAATCAACCCAGTATCTGCTAGCACCAATTGTTTTTCCCCTAAATACAAGTAGAAAGAGTATCCATGAATGTTCTTTCTGATGAATATTCCTTAGTATTGTTATGCAATTTAGTTTGAATTATCAAGACAAATGTCTTACCTGGTTGTGAAGACCACAGGAAATTAATGGGTCCCTCCACTCCCTTTGAGAAGGAACAACAAAGCAATTTCATAATTTTATCTTTGTTCTGAATCTTCACATCAAACCAAGCCTATCAAACTTAGTAGGGATACCTGACTGCTGTGATTATTTACCAATGTTAAGGACACTAGCATAAACCACAGAAGGGAAAGAAAGAAAAGAGTAGGCAGAGAAGAAACTGTGTGAGGTACAGCTAAAAGCAGCTAATGCTTTCAGGTACCACACTCAGGTGGATGGGCTCTGAGTACATCTTTCCTGCAATCAGCTTGGCATGAAAGTGTATAACTTTTCTTACTTTATTAAAAGCAGGAAAGCATTAAGATTAGAGTAGTTAGAACCATTCCCAGTGCTAGTGATTGATGCACAGTGTCAGCTTTCTCTGAGTCCCAAGGATGGATGACTACATAGCACAGGGTTGTATCCAGGGTTCCCTGCCATAAAAGAACTAATATTGTTTACAGGAAATTCTAAGCTTCCCCATGTCCATCTCAATACTTAACATGCCAAGGTCTCCTGACAGACTTGCTTCCCCCCAGGAAGTTACATAATACTCTCCTCCAAGTTTTTGTCAGCTTTCTTCCTTCAATCAAACCTCTTCATTAATGTATCCATTGAAGTATAGAATAAAAATCTTATAGCATAAGTAAACAAGTATAAGAAACAAATGCACAGCTTGAGTAATTATAATACCATGCCTGTCACTGCAACTTTAGACAAGTCATTTTTCCTCCTGTGCCTTTGTTGCACACTCATAAGAATGAGAAGGGGAGAGACAGCATGCCTCTTTAAAGTAAACTTTGCCCCTGTATGATTCTCTTTGAATCCTGACCACTTAAAGGAGGACCTCTCTCCTCTGTGAAAAATCGTCCTATCTTCCAAGCAGTTTGGTTAAGTTGGGTAGTTACACCCATTCTCCTAGTTCTAAATCTTCTTATTACTACAGTCTGCATTGGCAAAATGGTTTCCTAAAACTCAATTACATTTTCTACTTCTGTCCCAGGTCCAATTCAATGTAACAAGTTCTGGATTTTCATATTTTATATAGACATGTATGACTTTAATTTCTGTTGGAAACATGGTTCTTCGGTTGAATTTACTCTTCATTTTAGTGCCATGGAAACAGGCCTACGTGGGAAGTCGTGGAAGCAAGACAGATACAGGTTTCATGGCTATTTCCTGTTTGTTTATTCTTTTGTTTGTTTTTGTCACTTACTGAAGGTCTTTTCTCCATGTACTATCCTTTTGTTAGGCATACACGACCTTGTCTTCTACCAACTATCAATTTTGACTCCTCAAAAAATAATGCCCACCTCTTCAAAGAAATACCTAAGCTGGTAGAGCAAAAGACTTATATGGCTGAGGATCCTGGTTCAAAACCTGGTACCCCATGTGGAACAGATCTTTACACAAGTGTTCAGTTACCATGTAGGACCTAGAACTATTACAGCTTAATGTAAAGGGCAAGAAATAATTGACTGCAAGCTCCTCCTTCCCTTAAACTTTCACTTTCTTCTAAGTTATGCTTGTGTTCTTTCTTCACAGCTTGCTACTGAGTTCTGTTTATTTTAGTGAAACATCATAAATTCTTAAAAGGTGATGACCACTTATGTATTATATAAATTATCATTCTATGTCAATAATACATATATTCTTTTTATTTTTATTTAGAAAAAAGAAACACTGACAAAAACCATAGGATAAGAGGGGGACAACTCCACACAATTCCCACCACCAGAACTCTGTATCTCATCCCCTCCCCTGATAGTTTTCCTGTTCTTTATCCCTCTGGGAGTATGGATCTAAGGTCATTGTGGGATGCAGAAGGTAAAAGGTCTGGTTTCATTAATTGCTTCCCCACTGCACATGGGCATTATATTCTAACCTCAACATTCACTATGTAAGCTATACTAAAAAGGTTATCCTGTCAATAGGCCAGAAGTTAAAACCTCAGGAACATGTGACCTTATACCTGTCATTTAATCTCTCTGTGTCTTAGTCTCCTCAACTACTTTCAGGTTTGAAGAAGAAGCAATGATAAATTGAGAATTTTATTTCTGAATAAAATTAACAGTAGTAGTAGTAGCAGCAGCAGGAGCAGTGGTAGTAGTAGCAGCAGCAGGAGCAGTGGTAGTAACTAAATTAATAGCTACTTGAAATACTGCACAAAGGGACTTTGGCTTATCAAAGTAACTACCCCCCCCTTCCCTCTTTGGCTTTCCTAGACCTATAAATGTTGTTATTTTATCTCTCAGAGTCAATTCTCAATCATTTATTTCACAAGTATCTACAATAAATGCTAACTCCCGAACTGCCATGACCCAATACTCAATTCACTGTAAGGATCCATTCCATACTTGTAGTCATAAAATACTAAATAAATAAAAACTATAGCTCAGTTGTTCTTGAAGAAGCCTAAACAGTAAAATGCAATGAGAAAGGCAAGTCTAGGGGCCAGGCAGTGGCACATCTGGTTAGGCACACACATTATAGTGCACAAGGACCCAGGTTCAAGCTCCTGGTCTCCACATGCAGGAAGAAAGCTTTATGAGTGGTGAAATGGTGTTGCAGATGTCTCTCTGTCTCTCTTCCTCCCACCTCTGAATTTTTTGTCTCTATCCAATAATAACTAATTAAAAACATTTTAAAATAACAAATAAATAAATAATAGAAGGGCAAGTCTATCACTACACTCCAAAACCCTATACTTTCTAAACTTGCTATTAGGTATCTTTGCATTGCCTGTATCTTTTAAATAATAATATGCCTAATTCTTTTGGTAATTAATATTAATAACAAAGTAAATAGAGATTAGAGATAAATAATATATTTGAACCTATCAAATCTTTATTTTATAGGTTAGAAATACTAAATTTCAGATGCAAAAGTGCAAAATTCAAGATCAGCCAGAAAATAAATGTAATCTTCCCCCATTATAGCAAATTCTGATGAACTAAATTTTCTTGAAGGGTTCAAACCATTTCATAGATAGTAACTTTAAATACAAATTGATCCTCAGAATACTCTGTTTCTATGGTTTAGTTTTTTTATTTATAATGGACACATGCCTACAGCAGTCACCAGGGCTGTTAGTTCTAGAATAAAACTGGACCATCTGCAAAGCCTGACTGTTCATATGTGTGATATGCCAAATTCAGGCTGAGTTGACATTTTCTTTGATCACAGCAGTCATTGTCATCCCTGGATGATGAATATTCCTATCAGGTCAAGGAGCTTTTAAAAAATACTGATGGCAAGTGTCACCATGACCCATTCAATCAGATCTCCTAAAAACTTCACTACATGGAAATTTGAATTTCAAATTAAAATACAAAAAAATTGCTACAGACCTATCCCACACCAATTGACTCAGTACCTATCAGAATGGGATCTAAAAAGCATATTAAAAACTGCCTCCAGCTGATATGGCTGAGAACCAGTAAAAGGTGCATTAACCAGACATTTCACAGGCAAGTCACAGTTTCTGTGTTTTTGATTTTCATCTTGATGAGATAGTACCTAAAGTGGTTTGATCAATTCTGGGTATCCATTTTACTCAATATTAAACTAAGGAAAAATAAGAATGTTTCAAAAATGAAGTGCAACTGTAATAAGATGGTAGACAAAAGCTAGACTGAAGAAGACATGCTTCAGCACTCTACCAGGAATTGCCAGTGTGCTGTCTGGTTATAATCAAGAATTCTCATTCTAGGCCTCAACACAGGGCAGAAAGTCACATCCATGTATTCATCTGTCTCATTATCTCAATCCCTAGTATCACAGTCACAAACAAAAATGTATGAGAGACTCTAAGCCAGGACCCAGTCCCTGTTCACCATTCTCACAATCAAATTGCTCTTCCAAAATTAGTCAGAAACTATTTAGACCAATGATATAGAAACCCGAATTTTCAAATTTCTACAGATGGTTGGGAAAAGTTCCCTAAACCACAAAAAGTGAAGGATACTGTAGAAGAAGGTATTTTTTTTTACTCTGACATAAAGGTCCTATGTCAAAAAAAAAATCAATACCTGATTTGTTCTTACCATACTATCCTTTTACCTTCACCCTAATAAATCCAAAAGTCAGGATAAAAACTTTAAAATATCTATAACGTTAAAGGAATGCAGGCTTCCTTGAACTGAAGCTGACCAGTTAAATGATTCAGTTTGTCTTATGGAAAAGGTGGTGAAGGGGGGCTGAGAGGTGGTGCACCAGGATAAGAGCACACAGTACCATGTGCAAGGACCTAGTTTGAGTTCCTGCTTTCTACCTTCTGGTAAAGCAGACCTGAAGGTGTCTCTATTTCTTTCTCCCTCACTTCTCAATTTCTCTCTGTCCTATTGAATAAAAGTAAAAATAAATAAATAAGGAAAATGGTCACAGGGATTGGTGGATACTTTGAGGACCTTTGAGCAGCAGCAATAACCCTGGAGGCAAGGGGTGGGGGTGGTGGAGAAAAGGTAGTGACTGGAGAGAAGTTTTAGTCCAGGATTTTTTCAATAAGCACAGCATGGGAAGAAACCAGACTTTGTATGTCTTTTGTGGACATGTTTTCTAGGCATTTTCAGACAAAAGGATCTTGCTATTTTTTTTTGTTCTCTGCCCAAAAGTGACTCTGCAAATTCACTTGGGACCAGGCTTCCAGTCTCCAGGATTGGGTCGTGGACCTTTAAAGAGTGGATTTTGGTGCTCAGAGGGAGCTGAGTGATTCCGGGTTGCTAGGATACAGGTGGTGGTTTTTTTTCTAGAACTCCCACATTGGCAAACTGAGAACCAGCATTCCTGAGCTGGGATTTTACTCCTTTTAGCAAAAGCTTATCCTCTACCCAAAGGGGCCAGAGGAGGAATGAGAAGGAAGCAAGAAGCTTTACTGAAGAAAAAAAAAAAGGGCAAGCCTAAATCGAAGAGGAATCTTGCTGTCTTCCTTTTTACTCACAAGCAGCATGGAGGTGGAGAGAACTGCATCAGGGGAGAATAACAAAAGAGAGGAGGGAAGATAAAAAAAGAAGAATATAGAAAGTATTACTCATCTGGGTTCCATTTTTTCATTTTGTTCCTCTTCTTCTATTTTTCCTTTATTGGGGGATTAATGTTTTATAGTCATCAGTAAATACAATAGTTTGTATATGCATTACATTTCTCAGTTTTCCACATACCATCCCTCTCTTTTTTGTATACTCCAACATACCTAAAGGGGAAATGCCCAAGTTTTAGGATTTTTATATGCAAAAGTCACAGTTAAATTTGGTCCTCTACTCCCCAAACACGCTTTTGGCAGCTCTAGTATGACCTGTCATCTGATAAACTTTCTGTAGAAATAAATTAATATGAAAAGTACTTATTTAACCAATTAAATTACAGATAAAATTGTTCATTTAAGCTATCCCTTTACCTTGAGGGACTGTGGAGTGGGGGAAAACTAGATGAGAGTACACCCAACCTATCCTAGAAGCTTGCAAGTCCTTACAACCTCTTAACTCAAGGAAGCCATTCACATCAGTGGAACTCAGTGTAAGCTATGTTGTTTTTCCTAATTTTTAGCACCAACCCCCATCCACATACAGGAGTTTCCACTGCCCCGCCCATTCCTTCACAGAACATACTGTCACAACCTATGTACATATGTTCCCAAAGACTTTCTGTCAAGCACCCAGAGGTGAAAGTTGGTAGTATTTCCTGACAGTGCCCTTTCTTAAACATTGATCAAATACTAGTCTTAACTTCTCCCTTTAAAGGTGAAATGTATTCCATTGTTATAGACAAATTTTATTCCACAGAACTAAGTAAAACACTCTTATAAAATCTAGGAGTTTCTACAGACAATACTATTTTGTAAATCCTCTCAGCACCCTTAAGGGTTTATTTTTTCTTCCAGTCCTGTAATTTCAAGTGGCTAACTGTAATTTCAAGTGGCTAACATGCACCTCAGTCAGAGAATGAACAGGTCTGGAGGTCACCTTGAGTCTACTTATTCCCAAATGCCAATGTTAAAGGAAATTCTAGACCCAGTAAGGAATAAATTATTCAAGGTCAAACAACAGTTAAAAAGATAAAAAAGTAGATCTGTAGCTGCTCTGCCTTCTATCATCTCTAATGTCTCAAAACAAAGTGCCCAGTCAAAATATGGGATCTAAGAGGAGGAGAAATCATTCTTTTTGCAAACTCAGGGGCCCAGACAAAAGAACTAAAGAATAATTAATTAGAATTGATTTCAACAATCCCCTTAAGTTATGAGTACACTATGGCTCCAACATCAACAACAACAAAAAGTGAGCTTCTCACCCATACCAAGCCAAGGATACAAGCACATCTTAATGCTCAAAGCCTTATTTGACATGCTCAAATAATAGTCTCTGTGTTCAGAGATCAGAACAGTTTCAGGATCCACCTACCTCCGCAGCCCACCTCTATTCTTAGTGATTTTGAGTCTGAAGCACAGTACATAAAATATGACAGCAAAGCCTGCTTTTTTGCATTACACATGGCCAGTCACCCACATGGGTGTTGGGGAGACATACATGTGATCATGCATGTGCCCTGATTCACTGTTACACATGTCAGAAATGACACTATTTCAAGTAAACTAAGCAATGGAATGAGAATACCTTCCTACATCACTGGGATTGGGGGAGTCACAGAGGTGCAAAAAATGGCACAAGTATTATTCATATTGGCATAAAGGGGTTTCCCTGAATTTATGGGAGAAAATGGAAATATAGATATAATAACTACAACAACAGTAACAACTACCACCACTGCCACCACTATCATATGCTACACCTATACCTTAATTTTGTTTTTGGAAATATTTTGATGTGAAAAACTTCTGAGACTTAAAGAACGGGGGGGAAAAAACTACTCTGTCATTACTGCTAGTAAATTATATTTAAAATGTAGTTAAATGACTTCATTCAAAAGGTAATATCCAAAAATTATAGACCCCCCCCCAAAGGAAACATATCCAAATGTCATTATTCCCATGGTGGGTAAAGAACTGGCTGATGTAATTTGGGGGATAGAGAAAATACCCAAACTCAAATTGAGGAGATACATTTTTTGGGAAAAGAAAGCCAAACAATTCTTGTCAATGTTTTCTCTTGTCAATTCATAAAGATCAGAGAACGTTTTTATGTCTCATTTCTTTCTTCCAAAGAAATTTATATTTTAGGAAAATTTTAAGCGTAGTTTCTTTCCAAAGTGGAAACTGTGTAGTCTAGATAGCAAGTAAATCAAGATTAGAAGTCATTAACTGCCAGCTCAACAAACACAATTGCATCACTTCACAAATTATTTCTTCTTGTTAAAAACTAAGAATCATTTCCCTAAAATCATTATTTGTATCATTTCCCAAGAGGCCAAAAATCATTATGCTTCCTTCAAGCTCCTTTACCCATCCCCCCACCACAGCAAACAAACTGAAATGCATTCATGATGGCAAGAGAGAAATTCTGACCAAATTTCCTGATGAGGTTTATATGCAATTTTCGAAAGAAAGGGAAAAAGGGTTACGACATCACAAACAGCAAAGCCACCATTTAAATTTCCGAGTTCTGTAATCATCACACAGATGCACACGTATAAGCATACTTAAATAGATAAAATTTCGCTATCAAAAATTTTACTCAAGCAATAAGCAACTACACTCACATGGATACTTAAAAGACGAGACATGGCAAACGATTTAAGGAAAGATAATATACCAACGTCATACATATCACAGCGAGGCCATGTTGAAGCTCACAACGTTTTCCCCCCTGAGAAGACAGCTTCCTCTTTCTCTCCCTCTCTTTCCTAGTCTCTGTCTCCCTTGAATTTTTTTTCTTGGTGTTGGGTGATTCTCAGGATGAAATCAAAGCAAGAGTTTGCAAGAGCTCAGGTGGCTGGACTCCATTCAGCGCGTTCCCAGGAAAAACATAAGTATGACATTGACAAGAAGGAGGACTACAATTACAGCAAAAACGACTACAGTTTGCACATCCAGGGTCATGGTGCAATGCAGAACACTGTAGTGTTCCAGGTGGGGGGCCGGCAAATTGGGAGATGTCAGTCTCTGTTCTGTCAGACTGTCCATACAGACACCATGCTAAAAAGGAGAGGAGGAAGTAGGATGGTTAGGGAAGGGTTGGGTTTGGCACCCGTTTGGTCTTGGGGTAGAGGGGGATGGGGACAGGATAGCTTTCTTCCCCCTTCTGAGGATTCAGGATTGGGCTGATTTTTCTTTCATAGCAGAAATCTTAGCTTATGCTGCAGTCAGTAGAGTCCAGCATTCTCATTTTCTCCCCTCCCCTTCTCTCTCTCTCTCTCTCTCTCTCTCTTTCTCTCTCGCCACGGAAAAGAAAATTCTGTCTTAAAGGGAAGGGGGGAACCTGTATGAGGTTCTCCGGGCTTCTGTTCAGTCTTTCTGTCCAGGCGTCCGTTTGTCTACCTGCCTGGCTACCAGTCAGTCTAGGTTTCCCTACTTCCTCTAGTTTGTTCGCTTTTCCTGTGCTCCCTCTTTTCCTTGCTCCGTTGTTCTCTTCTCAGGGATCTCAGCTGCCAGTCACTCCTTTGAGCAGTTCCTTGCTGAATCTTTTGGTTGCCTCTCCCCACCCCCCAGCCCATAGGCTGCATGTTTATTCACCAAGCAACTGCTGGCGCCTGCGTGAGGCGTATCTGCAGAAGTTGACAGACTCTTCGACCAATAGCAGGTGCCACAGAGACTAGTTTACATCCCAAGGCTGGGCTTAAATTGGCATGCTACTTGTAACAGCCAATTGGAAGGCTCATACGTCTCCGAGCAGACTCTCTTCATCCCCAATTTGCTTTAGCAGAAAGCCACCAGTTCTGGAGGTGTGGGGGTGGAAAGCTTGTTCCGGGTGGGTGGAAGAGAATTCCAAGAGAGAAGAAAGAAATACTTTAAAGGACTGAGACTCAGGAAGGGAGCAGACAGATGAGGTTTAGGAAACAATGTTTAACAGAGAAGGAAAAAGTAAATTAAGAGGGGAAGACTATGGGAAACCTGCAGTGGGGGTGGGGACAGGGAGAGGAGAAGAAGGTGAAATAGGATGCTGGATAGAAAATAAGGGATCATTTAAATTTATTTTAAAC
This sequence comes from Erinaceus europaeus, assembly GCF_950295315.1. Taxonomy (NCBI): domain Eukaryota; kingdom Metazoa; phylum Chordata; class Mammalia; order Eulipotyphla; family Erinaceidae; genus Erinaceus; species Erinaceus europaeus. Next base: position 82,919,920 of record NC_080185.1, on the reverse strand, counting down.
ATAATTAAGATTAACTCAAGCGCTTTTTTCCCCACTTTTTATGCCAGTATCATGGTAACATATACTGTAATAAGAACACAATCTTAATAAAGCAAGTTATTTGTGGTAAAAGAGAGATAAGAGATCTTGTGCAGGTAAAAAAAAGTTGGAAAAGAACTTGAAGTGGATGGAGAGGAGGGGGAAGAAGTAAAAGAGGGGGCACTCAGGCAGGAAGAAGGCACACTTTTGCAGCCACTTTAATACCTGGTCAAGGGGACTCTGGCAGTAGCGCAGTGGGTTAAGCTCAGGTGGCACTAAGCACAAGGACCAGCTTAAGGTTCCCTGTTCAAGCACCCGGCTCCCCACCTGCAGGGGAGTCACTTCACAGGTAGTGAAGCAGGTCTGCAGGTGTCTGTCTTTCCCTCCCTCCTCTGTCTTCTGCTCCTCTCTCCATTACTCTGTCCTATCCAACAACGACATCAATAATGACAATAATAAACAACAATAATAAAAAAAACAAGGGCAACAAAAAGGAAAATAAATAAACAAATAATTTTTAAAAAACCTAGTCAAGGAAGAAGCAAAGGTGTCTTTGGTCATCACCTAGGCATTTATAGAAAATATATGATTATCTCTGAAAGTTGGAGCATGAGTGATGTGAACAAATCCAAAGAGTCACACTATCAATTCTGTTTGACTATCTTGGGCATTTCTACACATGCTAGGTTTCCTTTCCTTTGTATTGTTTCTCCAGACAGGTACATTGTACTCTCACAGCATGCTAGGTGTTGTGAAGAGAAGTCAGCTTTGCAATGAAAGCCCCTACAACACTTACAATCTGCTTGTAACCATTGTGGTTAAAATCACAATGGTTAAAACTCTGCATTTAGTGACCACATTTCAGATTGACTCTTAACTCCAACATCTGGCTTACTGCTTGACTTTAGAGCAACCACTTTGCCCTCTCAAGGATTCTATCTCCCTTCTGTCGTGGAAATAGGCCCATGTAAAAATTCAAGTAAAACTCTGAACTCTTGCAAGTGTGATTGCAAAGATACAAGGATAACTAATACAGTCCTAAAGAGATGGGATTAATTGACATTGGTATTCTAGGTTAGATAAAAATATATTAAATCTATGGTTACCTGAAGAAGTGTGAATATGTTTAAACTGAATTTGCAAATAACAAACAACACCATAATCTGTCTGCTAGAAGTCAGAAAAAAATTACATTTTAGTGGAAGTGATGTGTATGTGTGGGGGGTATAGTTTCCAAGCCCATCTTACAAAAAGCAAAATGCTGCAAATAGGGCAATTAGGTATGAACTAACCCATAAACACCACGAAAAGACCCATTTTCAATAACAGAATGGGATCAAGGTAAAAATGTTCTCACACTGTCCAACTCAGGAAAGAGCTAAGGCCAAATTAAATCTAGTAGGAAATTCCACCTGTCAATTAGAGCAAGTAGAGTAAGCACAGACATGAGAAATGGATGACTGAAGGTGACTCCTGCTTTATTATAATTGCATTATAATAAGTTAGCATTGGGGTGAGGGTAGATAGCATAATGGTTATGAAAAAGACTCTCATGCTTCAGGCTCCAAAATCCCAAGTTCAATTCCCCGCACCACCATAAGCCAAAGCTGAGCAGTGCTCTGGTAAAAAAAATAATAAAATTAATAAATATTAGTTAAAAAATAATAAGTTAGCCCTATGTTTCTCCCAATCCTGGAACCTCTGGGGTGGGGCTCACTTCCCTGCATGCTTCTCTCAAATCAGGCCAAATGATATTGCATCCGCTGATTCCAACCCAATTAATGCAACAAGTACCACCTCAGCATGCTTCACCTCAGACTGTGTACAGAGATATCAGGCATGGATTGCCAACCCTTCACCCTCATCAGTCAGGTGAGACCTTTCCTTTTATGGTAGTCTCTAATTCCATTCCAGGAGGTTCGCTTCCTAACAAAGTCCCAAAACCTCGATATAGGCCAGGTCCCATAAGATAAAGCATATGTTCACATGTATCTATAAATTAGGGCAAAATATATACCTGAAAGCAAAAATACACAATAGTCTTTACTAAGTCAGTATCAAGTTTATAATGAAATAGTGTCTAATTAGACTTAGATACCTACTTCCTATTACAGTTCTCTCACTCACTTCAAAGCTAACCTTAGCAAAGCAAGGACTGCTAAAGCTGAATAAGGGCAAGAGACTGTCATACTTTAACAATGACTCTTAGTCACTATCAGACCATTCCACCAGCTGGGGCCCTAATCAGGGAGTCCTGAGTCTCCCAAACAGACTTGATGGGCCTAGATCTCAAATAAATCCCTCTCTCCATTGTTACTGGTCATCTCTATCAGGTACAACAAAATAGACCCCTTTATGGGCCCCCATAGAACCTTGCCCTCAACCTGGATCAACAATGGTAGAGAATGTTCCATCCTCTGAAGGGAAGATGGACAACATACTCTATGATACACCTAAGGAAGATGGGTCAGTACTAGGGCAGCATGGAATGTTCCTACTCATGACAACAGAATATAAGCTCAGATCTAGAGGGATACAGAGGTCACACAGGCTCCTCAGCTAATTATGGGCCCCAGATCACATCAAATTGATGGGGTTTACAGAAATATTTATACCCCTTTCCCATATTAGGGAGCTACTCTCTTCCCTGATCCAGCTTTCTGGTCCTTTTCCCAGCCATGACATCATATTCCCAGACAATAATTAGGATTCACCTGCATGTTAGATTTCAGGCTCAGGAAATAAAAACAAAACAAAACAAAAAAACACTAGTATAGCTACAGGCACTTTGAAATGTAACTAAAATATGCCTACTATCTATCTACAAAATGGAGGACCCCCCAACGCTTCACCTGCACTATTCCAGCCTTTAGGTCCATAATTGTCCAACAGTTTATTTGGCTTTGTATATTAACTCTCTTTTCAGACACTGGGTTCCAGATGCTAGCAGGATGCAACCAGACTTCCCTGGACAGACAACCACACCAATGTGTCTTGGAGCTCTGATTCCCCAGAGCCCCTCCCCACTAGGGAAAGAGAGAGACAGGATGGGAGTATGGATGGACCTGTCAACACCCATATTCAGAGGAGAAGCAATTACAGAAGCCAGACCTTCAACCTTCTGCATCCCACAATGATCTTGGGTCCATACTACCAGAGGGTTAAAGAGTATTTCTCAGCCTCCCCACCCCATAACCAGACTCCAGGGGTAGGGAGCTGCTGCTACCAGGTTCCCTGTGGAGCTCCATTCTTTACCAAGATTCCTGCCCCAACAGGGTGCCATTAAACCCTGCTTCTAAATTTCTAGGCTATTTCTGTTGTTCCTCTGAGTAAGGGACTTAGACCCATTCAAGTGACAATTAGCTGATCAAACAAGCCTCACCCAGCCTGCTTGAAAGTTTTTTTTTTCTTTTTTCATGTTTGTTTTGTATTGTGTTTTCTTTCTCAATCAGTTGTCTAGACTAAATGTACATAGGCTAACAGGGAGCTGTCCAAGCTGTATACCAACTGATTGGGCTTTTTACTCTGTTCTATTTTACAAATACTATTATATATACACGCACAACCCTTCCCCCCTCATTAGGTGACCAAAATTAACTCTTAGTATACTTTTCATTGATAGACGACAAGAATTATCAGCCACTGTGAGAGAAACTTGTCTTACTTTCAATACCTCCACTATACACTATCGCCCTTCTCCCACCTCCAAGACAATTAAAATTATATATACAACTCCCCTTTCACTACATTTTTTTCTGTTTCCTTCTTTTTTCTTTTCTCTATTTTCCCCCGTCTTCCTTTCTCTCTTCCACCTCCCTCTGCCTTCTGAATTCACTGATACTTATTTGTGAACTATTTCAGGGAAGAACTCTGACACAGAGCAGACTCTTATTGTGTGTGTCTCTGCTGTACTTCCCCTTCCCCTTGCTACCCTTAGAATCTACAGTGGACAGTAGATTTGCATAAATGTCTATTCCTGCTATCCCTTTTTTTCCTTTCTCTTTCTTTTTCATTTAGATTTGGTTGCTAATTTTTCTTGAACTGGAAAAATTAGTCCCACATTGTGGGACTAACCGGTATTGGTTAAACTGCTTCAGTCATTGCTTTAGTTACTATTGTAATTTCTGAGGGTGGTGATTGCATTTGTCATAAAGGTATTTAGTATAGTGTGGCTTGTACATAAATCAAAGCAACTGAGGAACATCAGAACATAAAAATAAAAAACACATTAAAAATGGGTAGATCAAGATCAAATAAAACTGCTAATACAATGAATGAAGACAAGAGCCTAGAAGAAATTACAAATCAGCCAGAAGTAACCATAGATAAGAAAAGCATACAAGCAATAATAAATTTATTAATCACAGAAATGAAAACAACTTTGGAGGAAAGGAATAGCACTATTAGGGAAAAAACAGATGAGACCCTCAAGGAAAATACTAACTACCTTGAGGCAATTAGAGAGCTGAAAGCTGAAATAGCTGTAATGAAGAAAGCAGCCGAGGGAAGGGAAAGCAGACTAGAAGAAAACTTCCCAGACCTGAACAACAGAGAGGACATTAAGATCCAAGAGGCTCAGAGAGTCCCAAACAGAATCAACCCAGACCTGAAGACAGCAAGACACATCATAGTCACAATGAGAAGAAGTAAAGATAAAGAAAGGATCCTAAAGGCTGCAAGAGAAAAACAAAAAATCACGTACAGGGGAAAACCTCTAAGACTATCATCAGACTTCTCTACCCAAACTCTAAAGGCCAGAAGAGAATGGCAAGATATCTATCGAGCCCTGAATGAAAAAGGGTTTCAACCAAGGATAATATCTCCCACTAGACTTTCATTCAAACTAGATGGAGTCATCAAAACCTTCTCAGACAAACAACAGTTAAAGGAAGCAACTATCACCAAACTGGCCTTGAAAGAGGCTCTAAAAGACCTATTATAAATAAGAACATCACTATAATACTTGCAACATATCAAATAAAAACTTGTTGAACAATGGCACTACAACACATTAAATCCATAATGTCAGTAAATGTCAATGGCTTAAACTCACCCATCAAAAGGCACAGAGTGGGAGGATGGATCAGAAAACATAACCCAATCATATGCTGCTTGCAAGAATCCCACTTGACCCAACAAGATAAACACAGACTTAAAGTGAAAGGATGGAAAACTATCCTACAGGCTAATGGACCACAAAAAAAAGGCAGGAACAGCCATTCTCATCTCTGACACAATATATTTTAAATTAAATAAAGTAATAAAAGATAGGCAAGATCATTACATAATGATTAAAGGATCAATCAGTCAAGAAGATATAACAATTATAACATCTATGCACACAATGAGGAGCCATCTAAGTACATCAAACACCTTCTCAAAGAACTTCAAAAATACATCAATAGTAATAAAATAATAGTGGGAGACTTTAACACCCCACTCTCACACTTAGATCAACAACAAAAAAAAGAATCAAAAAAGAAACAAGAGAATTAGATAAAGGGATGGACAGACTAGACCAATTGGACATTCTCAGAGCTCTTCACCCCCCAAAATTGGAGTACACATTCTTTTCAAATACACAAAACACATACTCAAGGATAGACCACATGTTAGGACACAAAGATAGCATCAATAAATTCAAGAGCATTGAAATCATCCCAAGTATCTTCTCAGACCACAGTGGAGTAAAACTAACATTTAACAACAAACAGAAAATTATTAAAAGTCACAGAATCTGGAAACTAAAAAACATACTGCTTAAGAACCACTGGGTCAGAGAGATAGTCAAGCAGGAAACACAAATGTTCCTGGAAACAAATGAAAATGAAGACACAAGCTATCAAAATATTTGGGACACAGCTAAAGCAGTACTGAGAAGGAAACTCATAGCCATACAATCACATATTAAACAACAAGAAAAAAACTAAATGAACGACCTTACTGCACACCTTAAGGACTTAGAGGAAGAGGAACAAAGGAACCCTAAAGCAACCAGAAGGACAGAAATCACTAAAATTAGAGCAGAAATAAACAACATCGAAAATAATAGAACCATACAGAAGATCAGTGAAACCAAATTTTGGTTCTTTGAAAAATTAAGCAAGATTGACAAACCCCTAGCCAGACTCACTAAATAAAAAAGGGAAAGGACTCAAATTCATATAATTGTAAATGATAGAGGAGATATCACGACTGACACCACAGAAATCCAGAAAATCATGCGAGACTTCTATGAAGAACTATATGCCACCAAACTAGAAAATCTGGAAGAAATGGAAGAATTCCTAGAAGCATATTCCCTTCCAAAACTGAACCAAGAAGAACTACAAAACCTAAATGCACCAATCACAGACAAAGAAATCTAAACTGTTATTAAGAATCTTCCCAACAACAAAAGTCCTGGATCAGATGGCTTCACAAATTCTACAAAACCTTCAGGAAACAGTTAATACCCATACTCCTAAAGCTTTTCCATAAGATTGAAGAAACATGGACACTCCCGTCCATTTTTTAAGGAGCCAAAATTACTCTGATACCCAAAGCAGATAGAGACACAACAAAAAAGGAAAACTGCAGACCAATATCTCTGATGAACATAGATGCCAAAATATTAAACAAGATCTTGGTCAACCGGATACAACTGCACATCAAAAAGATTGCTCATCACGAAGAAGTGGGATTCATCCCAAGAATGCAAGGCTGGTTAAACATCCGTAAGTCAATCAGTGTCATTCGCCACATCCATAAAAGCAAAGCCAAAAACCACATGATTATCTCAATAGATGCAGAGAAAGCCTTTGACAAAATCCAACACCCATTCATGCTCAAAACTCTGCAAAAAATGGGAATAGATGGGAAATTCCTAAAGATAGTGGAATCCATATATAGCGAACCAACAGCCAACATCATACTCAATGGACAGAAGTTGAAAGCATTTCCCCTAAGATCAGGGACTGTGCGCCTTGGCGATACGAGAATCCGGCATGAAGCCCAATCTATCTTGGCGTTACTCTCGATCACACTCTGTCATTTCACAAACATCTCATAAAAACTGCAGCAAAGGTGGGAGCGAGGAATAACATCATTGCAAGACTGGCCAGCTCCTCATGGGGCGCAAGCGCTTCCACACTACGATCATCATCTCTGGCATTATGCTATTCCACTGCAGAATACTGTGCCCCAGTATGGTTGCGTAGCCCCCATGTCCACTTGGTCGATTCCAAATTATATTCCTCCATGAGGATAATTTCTGGAACCATCCGTTCCACCCCGGTTCCATGGCTGCCAGTTCTTAGCAACATCGCCCCGCCAGATATTCATCGGGATGCGGCATCATCTAAGTTCATTTCCCACATCTACGCTCGACTGCACCTGCCAATATACGCGGATATCTTCGCCCACCCTGTCCAACACTTGGCGTCTCATCACACAATCTGGTCCCCTACGCCTGCACTGAACTTCTCTGTTCCAGACTCTTGGAAACAGAGTTGGCAGTTAGATGAGGTAAAGAACAAACACCTCATCATAGACCCCTGCAAGCTTCAACCCGGCTTTGACCTAGCACGTTATGATTGGGCCCTCCTCAATCGCTATTGAACAGGCCATGGCCGGTGCGCCACTATGTTCCATCGCTGGGGAGCCAGAGATGACCCGAACTGCCCCTGCGGCTACAGACAGACTATGACCCACGTAGTCAATGACTGCCACCTCTCCAGATTCAAAGGAGGTCTCGAAACTTTACATCAGGCTCAACCTGACGCTGTTGACTGGCTACAGAAGAAGGGCAAACACTAGAAGAAGAAGGGACTAGACAGGGCTGTCCACTGTCACCATTACTCTTCAACATAGTATTGGAAGTTCTTGCTATAGCAATCAGGCAAGAAAAAGAAATCAAAGGAATACAGATTGGAAGGGAAGAAGTCAAACTCTCACTATTAGCAGATGACATGATAGTATACATAGAAAAACCTAAATAATCCAGTAGAAAACTACTGGAAGTTATTGGGCAATATAGGAAGGTATCAGGGTACAAAATCAATGTACAAAAATTAGTGGCATTTCTCTATGCAAACACTAAAACTGAAAAAGATGACACCCAGAAATCACTCCCATTCACTGTTGCAACAAAATCAATAAAATACCTAGGAGTGAAGCTGACCAAAGAAGTGAAAGACTTGTATACTGAAAACTATGAGTCACTCTTCAAGGAAATAGAAACTAATACCAAGAAATGGAAAGACATCCCACGCTTATGGATGGGAAGAATAAATACCATCAAAATGAATATTCTCCCCAGAGCCATATACAAATTTAGTGCGATACTCATCAAAGTTCCACCAAGCTTCTTTAAGAAAATAGAACAAAAACTACATTCATTTATCTGGAACCAGAAAACACATAGAATTGCCAAAACCATCTTGAGGAAAAGAAACAGAAACGGAGGAATCATACTCCCATTTCACAAACTATATTATAAGGCCATCATCATCAAAACAGCCTGGTACTGAAACAAAATAGGCGCACAGACCAATTGAACAGAATTGAAAGCCCAGATCTAAACACTTTCCCACCTAAACCTCAAGGACATGTTTGATGAAACAAACCCAATTGCAAGGAAGACTAAAGCAGAAACAAACCAGTGGGACTACATGAAATTGAAAAGCTTCTGCACAGCCAAAGAAACTATAACACAAAGAGACCCCTCACAGAATGGGAGATCTTCACATGCCAAATATCATACAAGAGACTAATCACCAAAATATACAGAGAACTCAGCAAACTTAGCACCAAAAAGCAAATGACCCCATCCAAAAATGGGCAGAGGTTATGAACAAGACATTCACTTCAGAGGAGGTCCAAAAGGCTAACAACCATATGAAAAACTGTTCCAGGTCACTGATTGTCAGAGAGATGCAAATAAAGACAACAATGAGATACCATCTCACTCCTGTGAGAATGGCATACATCAAAAAGGATAGCAGCAACAAATGTTGGAGAGGCTGTGTGGACAGAGGAACCCTTCTACACTGCCAATAGGAATGTAATTTTTCCAGCCTCTCTGGAGAGCAGTCTGGAGAACTCTTACAAGGCTAGACAGAGACCTTCCATACAACCCAGTAATTCCTCTCCTGGGGTTATACCCCAAGGATTCCATAATGCCCAACCAAAAAGATGTGTGTACATCTATGTTGATAGCAGCACAATTCATAATAGCTAAAACCTGGAAGCAACCCAGGTGCCCAACAGCAGATGAGTGGCTGAGAAAGCTGTGGTACATATACACAACGGAATACTATGCAGCTATTAAGAACAATGAGCCCACCTTATCTGACCCATCTTGGACAGAGCTAGAAGGAATTATGTTAAGTCAGCTAAGTCAGAAAGATAAAGATGAGTATGGGATGTCCCCACTCATCAACAGAAGTTGACAAAGAAGAACAGAAAGGGAAACTAAAAGCAGGATCTGATTAAATCGAGAGTAGGGCACCAATGTAAAAACACTGTGGTGAAGGAGAGGGTGGCCATTGGGCTTCCCGGCATGGTGGAGGGTGGTGGGGCGGGGGTGGGTGGTGGGATGGGACACAGTCTTTTGGTGGTGGGAGTGGTGTTTATGTACAACCCTATTAAAGTGTAAACATTATATAAACCACTATTCAATTAATATGAGAGGCAAAAAACTGATGATATGTCTAGAACTTCTTAAAACACAGACTGAGTCTTTTTAATACATAGGCTGTCTCTGATATGTTCTCTCCCAAAAGCCTAGACCAGGGAAAACAGAAGCAAACGACAAGATGCTGGGTACTATACCCCAAACCCTATCAAAGGGACTTTCCAAAGTTAACCCTATCACCAAATAATGTGATGATAACAATAACTATCCATTGTCTTCTTGAACCCTAAGACAACAGGAACCTCACATTTCCACTATAGAACCTGTATTTGCGGGGAGTCGGGCTGTAGTGCAGCGGGTTAAGCACAGGTGGCGCAAAGCACATGGACCGGCATAAGGATCTGGTTTGAACCCCGGCTCCCCACCTGCAGGGGAGTAGCTTCACAGGCGGTGAAGCAGGTCTGTAGGTGTCTATCTTTCTCTCCTCCTCTCTGTCTTGCCCTCCTCTCTCCATTTCTCTCTGTCCTATCCAACAACGACAACAACAATAAAACAACAAGGGCAATAAATAAATAAATAAAATAAATATTAAAAAAAAAGAACCTATACTTCCCCCAGTCCTGGAACCTTAGGGTGGGGCCTACTTTTCTGCATGCTGCTTTCAATTCAAATCAAATAATATTGCATCCGCGGATCACAACCTAATCAACACAACAAGTGCCACCCCAGCATGCTTCACTTCAGACTGTAACCACAGACTTCAGGTGTGGAATGACAACACTTCAGCTTCATCAGTCAAGTCAGACCTGACTGCTGAAGTATTTTCTAATTCCATTCCAGGTGTTCCACTCCCCAATAAAGTCCCCAAACCTAGATATAGTCTCCAGGTCCCCTGAGATAGAGCATAGTTTCACCCATGCCCATAAACTAGGGGAAAGCAGAAGTACACAAGAGCATGCAGTGAATATCCCAACACTTCATCTGCACTATTACAGTCTTTAGGTCCATGACTGTTCAACAATTTGTTTGGCTTTGTACGTTAACTCTCTTTTCAGCCACCAGGTTCCAGATGCTGACCAGACTTCCCTGGACAGACGACCCCATCAATGTGTACTGGAGAGCCACTTCCTCAGAGCCCCACCCTACTAGGGAAAGAGAGAGACAGACTGGGAGTATGGATTGACCAGTCAAAGGGGAAGCAATTACAGAAGCCAGACCTTCCACCCTCTGCAACCCACAAGGCCCTGGATCCATACTCCCTGAGAGATAGAGAGTGGAAAGGCTATCAGGGGAGGGGGTGGGATGTGGAGATTGGGTTATGGGAATTGTGCAGAATTGTACCCCTCTTATTCTATGGTTTTGTTAATGTCTCCTTTCTTAAACAAAATAGTAATAATAAAAAAAGAGTAGGAAAGCTATCAGAGGAGGGGTTGATATACGGAGGTCTGGTGGTGGTAATTGTATGAAGCTGTACCCCTCTTATCCTATGGTTTTGTCAATGTTTCCTTTTTATAAGTAAATTTTTAAAAAAAATATATTAAGTAAAATAGTGTCCAAATAATATTTCTCCAAGCAATGTTTTATGATATCAACATTAGAAATAAATAGTGAAACTTGGTCCCAATACAAGGGAAATGAATACAAAAAATAACCAATTGAGATTATATCAATTTTAAAAACCACTAGGGGGTAAAGGGTGGCTCATCAGGGATAGTATATGCCTTCTAATTATAATACTGTGGGTTCAGTCCCTGGTCCCATATGAAAGAACCAAAGACAATGAAATATGGTGCTTCATAGATGGAGGAGTGGTGTTTTTTTCTACCTATCTCTCATTATATCGCAAAAATTTACAATAAGGAAAATTAGGCTGGATGGGCTCATCAATAAAGTACATGTTAATGGCCTTGAATTTGTTCCTCAATACCACATTAAAATGCATCCTGGAGCTCCACTTCCCCAGAGAGAGGCAGACTGGGAGTATGGATCAACCAATCAACACCCATGTTCAGCGGGGAAGCAATTACAGAAGCCAGACCTTCCACCTTCTGCAACCCACAATGACCCTGGTTCCATGCTCCCAGAGGGATAGAGAATGGGAAAGCTATTAGGGAGGGGATGGGATATGGAGATTGGGTGGCGGGAATTTAGTGGAGTTGTACACCCCATCCTATGATTTTGTTAATGTCTCCTTTCTTAAATAAATAATAAAAAATAAAAATAAATGTAACAATTTATAGGAAAATGTATCATTAGCATAGCAAATTTCAGTTTATCAAATGGGAGAATATATTTACAATCATGTATCCAATATGACCTTATTATCTAGCATATACAGTGAACATATAAAACTCAATAGAAAACAAAAAGGAATGTTGTAGAAGATATGAGTAGACATTTCTTCAGAGAGGACATGCAGCTAGCCAACAGGCACATTAATAAGATGCTCATCAGAAGCCAGACCTTGCACTTTATGTAACCCATAATTACCCTGGGTCCATACTCGTAGAGGTATAGAGAACAGGAAAGTTGTCAGGGGAAGAGAGGGGATGGGATATGGAGCTCTGGTGGTGGGAATTGCACCCCTCTTATCCTATGGTCTTGTCAGTGTTTCCATTTTATAAATAAATAAATAAATAGGGAAAAAGATGCGCATCATTACTTATTACTAGGGAAATGCACATCGAAATCACAAAACACCACAGCATACCTGTAGAATGTCTTAAGTCAAAATGAATAATAAAAATAAGGGATTTGGAGAAAAGTGTAAAATGTAACTGTTTTAGAAAACTATGTAGAGATAGTTCAAGAACATAAAAATATCCCTCAGCAATTCCACTTCTGCATATCTATCTGAAAAATACTAAATCAACTCTAAAAGTTGTTTCCAATTCAATTTTATTATGGTATTATTATTATTATTATTATTTTACCTCCAGGGTTATCGCTGGGGCTCACTACGAATCCACTGCTCCTGGAAGCTATTTTTCCCTTTTGTTACCTTGTTGTTTATCATAGTTGTTATTATTGTTATTGCTGTTGTTGTTGGATAGGACAGAGAGAAATGGAGAGAGGAGGGGAAGACAGAGGGGGAGAGAAAGATAGACACCTGCAGACCTGCTTCACCACTTGTGAAGCGACCCCTCTGCAGGTTGGGAGCTAACGGCTCAAACTGGGATCCTTCCTCCTCCAGTCCTTGCACTTTGCACCACGTGAACTTAACCCGCTGCGCTACCAGCCGGCCCCCATTTGTAGTATTATTTACAACAGCGAAAATATGGGAGGGCAGAGAGTAGATAGCATAATGGTTAGGCAAACAGACTCTCATGCCTGAGGCTCCAAAGTCTTAGGTTCACTCCCCAGCACAACCATAGCCAGAGCTGAACAGTGTTTTGGTAAAATAAATAAATAAATAAATAAATAATAATAATGTGAAAGCAGATTAAGTGTACAGCTGTAGGAGACTGGATAAAGAGACTGTGTTATATGTACACAATGGACTACTACTATTAAGTTATAAGGGGAAAATAATAGTTATAAGAGGAAATAAACATTTACTTTTGTTATAACATGAATTGAACTAGAGGAAGTTGTGCTAAAAAGTGAATCAGGAGGAAAAAGAGAAATAGTAAATTATAGCATCTTTGAGTGCAACATTAAAAAAAAATCAGTGAACAAGCAAAAAACAAGTATTAGCAACTCATAAAAAATTACCACAGCAGAAGAGGGTGAGCAAGTGGGAAATGATTGAGGAAGTATAATAGAGAGTGTTGGGTGTTATTTTCCTTTGGGTTCTAGGTTTTGAGATAAAAAATGGTCAACAGGCACATGAAAAAATGCTCAGGTCAGGAAAAGGTATAAAATACAGGAAATTATGAAATGTGAATGTAGATTATTTACAACAGCATTATTTGAAATGAGGTACTGCCTTACATTTCCTTTGTCTCTCACCATTCAATCAGTTCCCAAAATCTCATTTCTGCCAAAGTTTGTTTGATCCTCACATTGCTCACTTATTTGCAGCCCAATCCCCATTTCAGTTATCGAATAATCCCTGGTGCATGCCATACACCTTCAGGTAGTGCATTCTATATGTCTATTGTCTTGGCAATGAATATGACTAGATGCTCATATAGATCATCTCTTTTTAAGAGACAATTCACTGAGAATAGAAACTGAGTTAATTCAGTTAATCAGCAGAGATATTACTAATTTCCAAAATAAGTTAAATTCACTACATATTTATTTAGATAACTAGAGTGTTTGTTTATAGAGGCTCTCAGAAAGCTCGGAGTCCAGTAAGGGACATAGTCATAAACGCACATTTCAATGTCATAAAGTATATACCCCAGGTATGATTGTATAATGAATATTGCAGTTGATGATCACAGAAAAATTGGTTAAGTAAATTTCATATTTGAAACAGAGAAAGGGTAGGGAGCAATGATGACTCATTCTGTATAGCATAGGTTTCCATAACAAAGAATCTAGTTTCAAACCCCATCCCCATCTACACATGGAAGTCATAACATGCAGAGGCAGTGATGCAGATGTCTCTCCTTTCTGTCTACCTATCTCTACTTCTCTCTGTCTCTTACTATTGCTAAAAAAATAAGAAATAAAGAATAAGGAAAAAACAAAAGCTCTAGAAATGGTATGCACATACGGAGTCATAGCCATAACCTTGGTAGAAAAAAACAAACAAAAAAACCAAAAAGGTCAAGGATGGTTGTTTGAAGAAAACTCCGGGAATACTGTCTGAAAGGAAGATGGTTTAAACCTGGGAAATCTGGGTGATGGAAGGATTCCCAGGCCAGTGGTGAAGGAAGTTTACAGAAGGGGTCAAAGTGGAACCAAAGCAGAGAATTACAACCCATAAATAAGCTGGCAATGGTCTGATGAAAAAGGACAAAGCAGATACACAGCTGATATGAATTTTTCTTTCTTCCTCTACACTCCCCTGCCCCTTAAGACCAACCACCAACCCATGCCAGAGGGGTAAGAGAACCAGATACAGATAAGGAGGTTCTTCTATGAAGTTAATCTCCTCAAGCAAAATGCTAAACTGAGCAAAGGAGGAAGGGTTTTTCTGATTGAATTACAGAAATTCCCAAGCCAAGCTTCTTTCTTTTCTTTGTTTTTTTGTTTTTCAAAGGATTGGAGCTCTTTCTGATTGCTTTACTTACCTTCCTTGACCAATCTCTATTTTTGCTGGTGCTGTGATAGTCATCTGCTTTGATTTTGATTGGTTTACTGTATCTATTTTACTTTCTTCCTCCTATCTCTTGAGTTTATTTTGCATTTTGTAACTGTTTGCTTTTGCTTTGTTTAGGAAGGGGGAAGGTATTGTGTTGGGACTATGTGTAAGCTTGATAGAGCTTAGGGAGAACTCCCCATTCTTGGAAGGAGGTCTGAGAAGATACCCTCTTTGTTAGTCTCTCTCATCTGAGGTGAGCAAAAAGGGAGAAGCTCAGACTTAGTTCTTTCCTTCTTGACTCTCAGGCCCACAGAAACCCCAATACTTCTCCCCATTAACTGCAGGCCACATGGCCACCTACTTTAAGATTCACTTACTCAAAGTCACCTTACCTTCTGATCACAGAGAACACACCTTTTCACACACTCCTAGCAGTGAACTTTGATGTCCTCAATTTGCATCAAACCTTGCTTATCTTCTCTCTATCTTGCCTTAACTGGTTCAACCCCTCTCCTCCCCTCAAACACTTTTGGGTAATTAAATGCCTGCATCAGGAGACTAATTATCTTGACCTTTATGTATCTGCATCAATTCTTGTCATACCAGCCTCCTACCATAGGGGCAAGCCGACCTTTAAGAAACCTGTAATTTCTGATATATTTCAATAATAATTCCTTTTGTTTGGTTTTCTATTTAACTCATGTCCACCTGCTAATAAACGAGATGTGAGCATGCTGCAGGACTCCCCGGTGTCTTTTACTTTGTGTCGTCCCCTTTTGCCAGTGAGAAAGAACCGGTCCGTTACCTTTCCCCTGGAGGTCACCCTGCCAGAGACCCAACAGTATTGTGTAGCCAATTTTGAACAGATTAGTCTACAGACTTGCCATTTATTGTTTCTTATTTATTTGTTGTTGTTGTTGTAAGTTTTTTTTACCTTCTCTCTGTTTTGAACAAAATTAGCTACTGTTCTGGTTGCATTTTATGGTGGTTGCTTGTGCTCTGCTTTGTAGCAGCAGCATTTTCTCTTTTTCTTTTTCTCCCCTTTATTTTCTTTATTTTATTTTTTTCTTTTTCTCCTCTTTTCTTTTTATTTTCTCTTATCTGATTTGATAACACTTAGCTTTTGCTGTTGTTTGTGCCATATTCACTTTTGCTTGTTTGTGATTTATTTTGTGGAAGAATTCTGATGTGGTGTGACTTATCTTTTCTTCTCTATCTCTCTATTTCTTCCTTTCTTTTCTCTTCTTTCCCAATATCTACTGAATTTATGTTTGATAATTGATTTTTGTAATTGTCTGTTATTGCTTTGTCTTTTTTTGTTTGTTTGTTTTGTTTCTGTTTTGCTTTGTTGTTAGAAGGGAGATTATGCTTGGATAACTGGTATTGGTAGAACTGCATTAATCTTCACTTTTTTGTTGTTTTTGTATTTTTGAGGTTTGTGATTTCGTTTGTAAGAGAACTTTGATATGTTATGGCTTATCCTTATACAACACAAAAACTGAACAACAGTTGTCAGGACAAACACCTACAAAACACATAAAAAAGTCAAATCTAAAATAGTTAAATCAACTACAACAATGAATCAAGACAAGAGTTCAGAACAAATTCCAAGTAAGTCAGAAGCAACTAAAAATGAGGAAAGTATTCAAAAATTATTTTATGCATCAATCATGGGGGTGAGGAAAGCACTTAAAAAAAACACTATCAGAAATAGAGAAATGACAAGTGAGACCCAGAAAAAAATATGAGCTATCTTGAGGTTGAGAGAACAGATAGCTGAAGTAGCTGAGGTAATAAGCTAGCTAGCAGAACAAGCTAATACTGTAATTGAACAACGTACAAAAATAGCTGAAATGGAAAAGGAAGCTGGAGAAGGGAAGGTAGAATAAAAGAAGCAGAAAACATAATTAGCCAGATAAGTTAGATAAAAATAAGTTGGAGCTTAAAAAGCAAAAAAAAAAAAAAAAAGATTGAGAGGCACTGAAAACAATAGCAGAGGCATGTGAGATGACCTAAAAAGAAGTACCATATGCATAACTGACCTACAAGAAGAAGAAAGAGAAAAGGGGGAAGTAAGTATCCTAGAGGAAATAATAGAAAAAACACTTCCCCACCCTAAGCAACAGAAAGGACATTAAGATTAAGGAATCCCAGAAAGTCCCAAACAGCATCACCAAATACCTGAAGACATTAAGACACATCATAGATAAAATGATAAGAAGTAAGGAAAAAGAGGGAGATAGGCGGTAGAGCAGCAGGTTAAGCACAAGTGGCGCAAAGTGCAAGGACCAGCATAAGGATCCTGGTTTGAGCCCCTGGCTCTTCACCTGTAGGGGAGTCCCTTAACAGGCAGTGAAACAGGTCTGCAGGTGTGTGTTTTTCTCTCCCCCACTGTCTTCCCCTTGTCTCTCCATTTCTCTCTGTCCTATCTAACAACGACTACATCAATAACAAAAACAATATAACTACAACAACAATAAAAAAGCAACAAAAGGGAAACAAAAGGGAAAATAAATAAATAAAATATATAAAAAATAAAATAAAAAAAGAAGTAAGGATAAATAAAGGATCTTGAATGCAGCAAGATAAAAACAAAAAGTCACATACATACAGAGAAAAACCAATAAGACTCTCAGCAGATTTCTCCACACAACTCTAAAAGCCAGAAGAGATTAGCAAGATATCTATTGAGTTCTCAATGGAAAAGGGTTCAATCAAGGGTAATATATCCTGCTAGACTGTTATACTGGCTAGACTTAGGGATAAAAACCTTCGCAGACAAGCAACAATTAAAGGAGGCAACTGTCAACAAGCCTGCCATGTAAGAGACACTAAAAGGCCTCCTATGAGCATGAACAACATCGCCAAAAAACTTGCCATATATAAATAACACCCAAAAAATGTTGAGTAACGACACTAAAATACCTTAAATCCATAATATCAATAAATGTTAATGGCTTAAATTCACCCATTAAAAGATAAATAATACACAGCTATTAAGAACAATGAACCCACATTCTCTGACCCATCTTGGATGGAGATAGAAGGAATTATTTTAAGTGACCTAAGTCAGAAGGATAAAGATGAGTATTGGATAATCCCACTCATAAACAAAAGTTGAGAAAGAATAAAAGAAAGGGTAACTCAAAGCAGGATTTGAATAAATTTGTAGTAGTGCACCAAAGTAAAAACCATGGGTTATGAGTGACGGTGGATGTTCAGTTTCACAAGGTGGGCTGGAGGAGGTGAGGGGGGATGGGATAGGACACAGTCTTTTGGTGGTTGGAATGGTGTTTATGAACACTCCTATTAATTTGTAGTCATATAAATAAATATTTAATTAATATGAGAGTGGAAAATTGATTGAATGTCTCAAAATTTTTTAATCAAGACCAAGTCTTTTTAATACATTGATATATTGACTCTCTTAAAAGCTTAGACCAGGGAGAACAGAAGCAACCGGTGGCACAGCTATATACAAATAATGTCAAATAATGTCAAAGGACATAAATTATGATGATGTTGTGTATGATACAGCAAATCCTAACAGAGGAGTATTTCAAAGTTAGCCCAATTGCCAAATATTGTGATTATAGCAATAACTATCTAATGCATTCTTAACACTAGACAGCAGGAAACTCCTGCTTCTTCTATAGAGCCTATATTTCCCCGATCCTAGAAACTCTTGGGTGGGGCTCACTTTCCTGCATGCTTCTGTCAATTCATATCAAATGATATTGCATACATTGATCCTAAACTAATCAACGCAAAGAAAACCACCTCAGCATGCTTCACTTAGGACTGTGTCCAGAGACTTCATGCATGGAACACCAAGCATTCACCCTCATTACTCAGGTGAGACCTTTACTTTCATGGTATTCTCTAATTCCATTCCAGGAGGATCAATTCCTAGCAAAGTCCCAAAACCTACATATATACCAGGTCCTATGAGATAGAGCATGATTTCACATGTATCCATAAATTAGCACAAAATATATACCTGAAAACAAAAATAAACAATAGTCTGTAGTGAGTCAGTATAATGTTCATAATGAAATAGTGTCTACTTAGACTTAGATACCCTCCTTACCTACTTCCTATTATAATTCTCTCACTCACTCCAAAACTAACCTTATCAAAACAGGGACTGAAAAAGCTGAATAAGGGCAAGAGATTGGCATACTTTAATGATGATTCTAGTCACTATCAGGCCACCCCAACAGCAGGGTCCTAATCGGGGAGTCCTGATATTCCTAAACAGACATAATGGACCTAGACCTTGAATAAATCCCTCCTTCCATTGTTACCAGTCAATTCTGTCAGGAACAACACAATAGACACCTTTGTGGGATCCCATAGGATCTTGCCCTATACAAATTTAATGTTATCCCCATCAAGATCCCAACCATATTTTTTAGGAGAATAGAAAAAATGGTACAAATATTTATCTGGAAACAAAAAAGATATAGAATGGTCAAAAAATCTTGAGAAGAAAGAACAGAACTGGAGGCATCCCACTCCCAGATTTCAAATTGTGCTATAGGTCCATTGTCAACAAAACTGCTTGGTACTGGAACATGAATAGACACACTGACCAGTGAAATAGAATTGAGAGCCTGGAAGTAAGCTCTCACATCTATGGGCATCTAATCTTTGACAAAGGTGCCCAGACTATTAAATGGGGAAAGCAGAGCTTCTTCAAAAAATGGTGTTGGGAAAAATGGGCTGGCACATGCAGAAGAATGAAACTGAACCATTGTATTTCACCAAATACAAAAGTAAATCCCAAGTGGATCAAGGATTTGGATATCAGACCAGAAACTATCAGATACTTAGAGGAAAATATTGGCAGAACAATTTTTCCACATAAATTTTGAAGACATCTTCAATGAAACGATCCAATTGCAAAGAAAACTAAGGTAAGCATAAACCTATGGTACTATATCAAATTAAAAAGCTTCTGCACAGCAAAAGAAACTGCTACCTAAACAAAGAGACCCCTCACAGAATAGGAGAAGATGTTTACATGCCATACATCAGACAAGAGTTTAATAACCAAAATATATAAAGAGCTTGCCAAACTCAACCACAAGAAAACAAATAATCCCATACCAAAATGGGGAGAGGTCACAGACAGAATATTTACCACAGAAGAGATCCAAAATGCTAAGAAATACATGAAAAAAAAGTTTCAAGTCTTATATTGTCAGATAAATGCAAATAAAGACAACAAGTAAATACCACTTCACTCCTGTGAGAATGTCGTACATAAGAAAAAGTAACAGCAGCAAGTCAATTCAGGCAAGAATAATCAGTAGACTGAACAGTACTGAAAGAAGTAACACATAACACAATATAATCATGGTTAAACCAAGAAGAAACATTGGAGAAATAGACCAGGATAAAAGTACAGCTAAAAGTCCCCCAAAGATAGGAGCACAGAATAATGAGATCAAAATCCAAACACTAGTTAAGGAATTAGTCACAGGAGTGAGGAATGACTTTGAAAGAATTGTCATCAGAAATGCACAAAAAACAGATGAGACTCTGAAAGAAAGTACTAGCTAAAAGGTAAAATAGGTTATATAAAAGCACAAATAGCTGAACAAACTAATATAGTATCATAACAGGATAACAAAATAGCTGAGCTACAGAAAATAACAGGGGAGAAGAGAGAATATAATAAGTGAGGCAGAAAACAGAATTAGCAAGACTGAGGACGAATTTGAGAAAACTAAGAAAGAAGTAAGAGATCTTAAAAAAGAGATTAACAGATCATGAAACAACACCAGATAAAAATGGGATGACTTCAAAAGAAAAAATATACGTATTATCGGCCTACCAGAGGAAGAAAGAGAGAGAGGGGAAGAAAGAATTCTACAGGACCAACCAACGCAACGATTGCCACCTCAACATGCTTCACTTCAGACTGTGTCCAGAGACTTCA
Organism: Erinaceus europaeus; assembly: GCF_950295315.1. NCBI lineage: Eukaryota > Metazoa > Chordata > Mammalia > Eulipotyphla > Erinaceidae > Erinaceus > Erinaceus europaeus. The sequence continues at coordinate 82,899,142 of NC_080185.1, read as the reverse complement.
CATGTGGAATGACAACCCTTCAGCTTCATTACTCGGGTGAGACCTTTCCTTTCACAGTATACTCTAATTTCATCTCAGGTGGTTCACTTTCTAACAAAGTCCCAAAACCTAGATATACGCCAGTTTCTGTGAGAGAGAGCATATCTTCACACGTATCTATAAACTACTGCAAAATATATACCTGAAAGCAGAAGTACACTAGAGCTTGCAGTGAGTACCTCCCTAACACTTCCTCTCCACTATTCCAAGCTTTGGGTCCATGATTGCTCAACAATTTGTTTGGCTTCGTATGTTAACTCTCTTTTCAATCACCAGGTTCCAGATGTCATCAGGATGCTGGCCAGGCTTCCCTGGATTGAAGACCCCACCAATGTGTCTGGAACTCAGCTTCCCCAGAGACACACCCTACTAGGGAAAGAGAGAGGCAGACTGGGAGTATGGACCAACCAGTCAATGCCCATGTTCAGCGGGGAAGCAATTACAGAAGCCAGACCTTCTACCTTCTGCAACCCTCAACGGCCCTGGGTCCATGCTTCCAGAAGGACGGAGAATGGGAAAGCTATCAGAGGAGGGGGTGGTACATGGAGATTGGGTGGTGGGAATTGTGTGGAGTTGTACCCCTCCCACCCTATGGTTTTGTTAATTAATCCTTTCTTAAATAAAAAAATAATAATAAAAAATTCCACAGGACCGAACCGATAAAATAAGTATAAAGAAAGGATCCTGCAGGCTGCATGTGAAAAACAAAGGGTCACTTACAGAGAAAAACCCATAAGATTAGCAGCAGATTTCTCCATACAAACTCTGTGGGCCAGAAGAGAATGGCCAGATATATATCAAGCTCTCAATGAGAAAGGCTTTCAACCAAGATATTGTATCCTGCTAGACTGTCATTTAGACTAGATGTAGGCATGAAAATCTTCTGAGACAAGCAACAGTTGAAGGAATCAACAATCAGCAAGCCTGCCCTGAAGGAAGTTCTGAAAGGTCTCCTATAAACAGTCAGGTCACCATAAAAGTGCCATATATCAGAACACTCTAAAAACTACAGTAATGGCATTTATATATCTTCAAACATTGATATCAATAAATGTCAATGGCCTGAATTCACTGATTAGAATACACATGTTCCATAGAATGTCCCATCCTCCAAAGGGAGGATGAACAATATACTCTATGCTACACCTGAGGAAGACGGGTCAATATTGGGGAAGCTTGGAATGTTCCTTCCCATAACCACAGAATGTGAGCTCAGATATACATGCATGCAGTGATCACATAGGCTCCTCAGCTGAATATGGGCCCCAGACCAAATCAAATTGATGGGGTTTGCAGTCAAGAATATTTATGACCCTTTCCAATATTAGGGAGCTACTCTCTTCCCTGATGAAGCTTTGTTTCTTTTGCAGCAATGACACATCTCCCCAGACAATAACTTGGATACACCTGTATATCAGATTTCACACTCAGGGAAAACAATCAAAAAAACTAGTATACCCAGCGGCCATTTGGAATATAACTAAAATGTGTCTACTGGCTATCCAGGACACATTAGTGGGGATGTATTATTGTGCAGAAAACTGAGAAATGCATTTATGTAAAAGCTATTGTATTTATTGTCGACTGTAAAACCATAATCCACCCAAAAAGAGAAAAAAACATTAATCTTCCAATAAAGACAAAAAGTAATACCTCAATAAAGAAATGTTTTAAAATATCTAAAAAATACAGCATAAATCCAATACCCATTCATGCTCAAAACACTACAAAAAATAGGAATAGAATGGAAATTCCTCAAGATAGTGGAATCTGTATATAGTAAAACTACAGCCAACATCATACTCAATGGACAGAAGCTGATAGCATTCCCTATAGATGAGGGACTAGACAGGGCTGTCCACTATCACCATTATTCTTCAACATAATATTGGAAGTCCTTGACATAGCAATCAGGCAACAGAAAGAAATCAAAGGAATACAGATTGGAAGGGAAGAAGTCAAGCTCTCACTATTTGCAGATGATATGATAGTATACATAGAAAAACCTAAAGAATCCAGCAGGAAACTACTGGAAGTTATTAGGCAATACAGAAAGGTGACAGGCTACAGAATCAATGTACAAAAATCAGTGGCATTTCTTTATGCAAACACTAAATCTGAAAAGAAGACATCCAGAAATCACTCCGATTCACTGTTGAAACAAAATCAATAATATACCAAAGAATAAAGCTGACCAAAAAAAGTGAAAGACTTGTATACTGAAAACTATGAGTCACTATTCAAGGAAATAGAAACTGATACCAAGAAATGGAAAGACATCCCATGCTCATGGATCAGAAGAATAAATATCATCAAAATGAATATTCTCCCCAGAGCCATATACAAGTTTAATGTGATACCCATAAATGTTCCATGAAGCTTCTTTAAAAGAACAGAACAAAAACTACAGTCATTTATCTGGAACTGGAAAACACCTAGAATTGCCAAAACCAGCTTGAGGAAAAGAAACAGAAATAGATGCATCACACTCCAGATCTCAAAATATATTATAAGGTCATCATCTTCAAACAGCCTGGTACTGGAAAAAAATAGGCACACAACCAGTGGAATAGAATTGAAAACCCATCCACAACAATGAAAGTCCTGGACCAGAAGGCTTCACAAACAAATTCTACAAAACTTTCAGGAAACAGTTAGTACCCATACTTCTTAAGCTTTTCCATAAGCTTGAAGAAACAGGAATACCCCCTTCAACCATCTATGAAGCCAACATCACTCTGATACCAAAAGCAGATAGGGAAACAACAAAAAAGGAAAACTACAGACCAATATCTCTGATGAACATAGATGCCAAAATATTAAACAAGATCGTGGCCAACCGGATACAGCAGCATATAAAAAAAATTGTACATCACGACCAACTGGGATTCATCCCAGGATACAAGGCTGGTTCAACATCTGTAAGTCAATCAATGTCATTTACCACATCAATAAAAGCAAAGCCAAAAACCACATGATTGTTTCAATAGATGCAGAGAAAGCCTTTGACAAAATTCAACACCCATTCATGCTCAAAACCCCGCAGAAAATGGGAATAGATGGGAAATACCTCGATAGTGGAATCCATATATAGCAAACTTACAGCCAACATCATACTCAATGGACAGAAGCTGAAAACATTCCCCTTCAGATCGGGGACTAGACAGGGCTGTTCTTTGTCACTAGTACTCTTAAACATAGTATTGGAAGTTCTTGTCATGGCAATCAGGCAAGAGAAAGAAATCAAAGGAATACAGATTGGAAGGGAAGAAGTCAAACTCTCACTATTTGCAGATGATATGATAGTATACATAGAAAAACCTAAAGAATCCAGCAGAAAACTACTGGAAGTTATTAGGCAATATTGAAAGGTGTCAGGCTACAAAATCAATGTACAAAAATCAGTAGCATTTCTTTATTCAAACACTAAATCTGAAGCAGAAGACATCCAGAAATCACTTCCATTTACAGTTTCAGCAAAATCAATAAAATACCTAGGAATAAAGTTGGCCAAAGAAATTAAAGACTTGTATACTGAAAACTATGAGTCGCTACACAAGGAAATAGAAACTGATACCAAGAAATGGAAAGACATCCCATGCTCATAGATCGGAAGAATAAATATCATCAAAATGAATATTCTCCCCAAAGCCACATACAAATTTAATGCAATACACATCAAAGTTCCACCAAGCTTCTTTAAGAGAATAGAACAAAATCTGCAATCATTTATCTGAAACCCGAAAACACCTAGAATTGACAAAACCATCTTGAGGAAAAGAAACAGAAATGGAAGCATCACATTCCCAGATATCAAACTATATTATAAAGCCATTATCATCAAAACAGAATGGTACTGGAACAAAAATAGGCACACAGACCAGTGGAACAGAGCTGAAAGCCCAGAAATAAATCCCCACACCTATGGACATCTAGTCTTTGATAAGGGCGGCCAAAGCATTAAATGGAAGAAGAAAGCTCTCTTCAATAAATGGTGATGGGAAAACTGGGTTGAAACATGCAGAAGAATGAAATTGAACCACTTTATCTTGCCAGAAACAAAAATCAACTCCAAAAGGATCAAAGACCTGGATGTTAGACTAGAAACAATCAAATACTTAGAGGAAAACATTGGTAAAACACTTTCCCACTTACACCTCAAGGGCATCTTTGATGGAATAAACCCAATTGCAAGAAAGACTAATGCAGAAACAAACCAATGGGACTACATCAAATTGAAAAGCTTCTGTACATCCAAAGGAACTATTAAACAAAACAAAGAGACCCCTCACAGAATGGGAGAAGATCTTCACATGCCATACATCATACAAGAAACTAATCACCAAAATATATAAGGAGCTCAGCAAACTTAGCACCAAAAAAGCAAATGACCCCATCCAAAAATGGGCAGAGGATATCAAAAAAACATTCACCTCAGAAGAGATCCAAAAGGCTAACAAACACATGAAAAACTGCTCCAGGTCACTGATTGTCAGAGAAATGCAAATTAAGACAACACTAAGACACCACCTCACTCCTGTAAGAATGGCATACATCAAAAAGGACAGCAGCAACAAATGCTGGAGAGGCTGTGGGGACAGAGGAACCCTTTTGCACTGCTAGTGGGAATGTAAATTGGTCCAGCATCTGTGGAAAGCAGTCTGGAAAACTCTCAGAAGGCTAGACATGGACCTTCCATATGATCCAGTAATTCCTCTCCTGGGGTTATACCCCAAGGACTCCATAACACCCAACCAAAAAGAGGTGTGTACTCCTATGTTCATAGCAACACAATTCATAATCGCTAAAACCTGGAAGCAACCCAGGTGCCCAACAACAGATGAGTGGCTGAGAAAGCTGTGGTATATATACACAATGGAATACTATAGAGCTATCAAGAACAATGAACCCACCTTGTCTGACCCATCTTGGACAGAGCTAGAAGGAATTACGTTAAGTGAGCTAAGTCAGAAAGATAAAGATGAGTATGGGATGATCCCACTCATCAACAGAAGTTGAGAAAGAAGATCTAAAAGGGAAACTAAAAGCAGGATCTGACTAAATTGAAAGTAGGGCACCAAAGTAAAAGCCCTGTGGTGAGCGGGAGGGTGGACATGTTGCTTCCTAGGCTGGTGGGGGTTGGGGTTTGGGGGGTGGGATGGGACACAGTCTTTTGGTGGTGGAAATGGTGTCTATGTACACTCCTAGTAAAGTGTAGTCATATAAATCACTAGCTAATTAATATGAGGGGGAAAATTATTTGTATGTCTCAAAAATTTTAAAACACAGACTGAGTCTTTTTAGTATATAGACTGTATATTTGATATGTGGACTCTCTCAAAAGCCTAGACCAAGTAGATCAGAAGCAACCAGTGGCACAGCTATATACAAGATACTGGGTACTATACAGCAAACCCTAACAAAAGGACTTTTCAAAGTTAACCCAATTAGCAAAAAATGTGATGATAGCATTAACTATCCATTGTCTTTCTGAACTCTAAACAGCAGAAACCTCACATCTCCACTAGAGAGCCTATATTTCCCCCAGACCTGGAACCTTAGGGTGGGGCCCACTTTCCTGCATGCCTCTCCCAATCCATATCAAATAGTATTGCATCTGCCGATCACAACCTAATCAACTCAAAGATTGCCACCTCAACGTGCTTCAGCTCAGACTGTGTCCAGAGACTTCAGGGGTGGAATGACAACCCTTCAGCCTCATCACTCGGGTGAGACCTTTCCTTTCATAGTATTCTCTAATTCTATCCCAGGTGGATCACTTTCTAACAAAGTCCCAAAACCTAGATATAGACCAGGTTCTGTGAGAGAGAGCATATGTTCACACATATCCATAAACTAGTGCAAAATATATACCTGAAAGCAGAATTACACTGGAGTTTGCAGTGAGTACCCCCCCAACACTTCCTGTCCACTATTCCAACCTTTGGGTCCATGATAGCTCAACAATTTGTTTGGCTTGGCTTTGTATGTTAACTATCTTTTCAGCCACCAGGTTTCAGATGTCATCAGGATGCTGGCCAGGCTTCCCTGGACTGAAAACCCCACCAATGTGTCATGGAGCTCTGCTTCTCCAGAGACCCACCCTACTATTGAAAGAGAGAGGCAGACTGAGAGTATGGACCGACCAGTCAACCAGAGGATGTGGGGATTGAGGAACACTTCTGCACTCCTAGTGGGAATGTAAATTGGTCCAGCCTCTGTAGAGAGCAGTCTGGAGAACTCTCACAAGGCTAGACATGGACATTCTTATGAACCAGTAATTCCTCTCCTGGGGACATACCCCAAGGATTCCATAACACCCAACCAATAAGAATTGTGTATGCCTATGTTCATAGCAGCACAATTCATAATAGCTAAAACCTGGAAGCATCCCAGGTGCTCAACAACAGGTGAGTGGCTGAGAAAGTTGTGGTATATATACACAATGGAATACTTACTATGCAGCTATTAAGAACAATGAACCCACCTTCCCTGACCCATCTTGGATGGAGCTAGATGGAATTGTGTTAAGTGAGCTAAGTCAGAAAGATAAAGATTCGTATGGGGTGATCCCACTCATCAACAAAAGTTGAGAAAGAAGAACAGAGGAGGATATTAAAAGCAGGATTTGCCTAAATATAGAGTAGGCACCAAAGTAGAAACCCTGTGGTGAGGGAAAGGGTGGACATTCGGCTTCCTGGGGCAGTGGGGGGTGGGTGGGATAGGACACAGTCTTTGGTAGTGGAAATGGTGTTTATTAATTTGTCCTATTAATTTGTCATCATATACATTGCTATTTAATTAAAATGAGGGGGGAAATTGTATATCTCGAACTTTTTAAAGCACAGACTGGGCCTTTTTAGTACATAGGCTGAGTCTTTGATATTTTGACTCTCTCAAAAGCCTAGACCATGGAGAACAGAAGCATCTGGTGGCACAGCTATATACAAGAGGCTGGGTATTATACATCAAGCCCTAACAAAGGGACTTTTCAAAGTTAACCCAATTACCAAATAATGTGATGTTAACAATAACTATCTGTTGTCTTTTTGAACCCTAAGACAGCAGGAATCTCGCATTTCTACTTTGGAGCCCCCAGTCCTGGAACTTTAGGGTGAGGTCCACTTTCTTGCATGCTTCTCTCAATTCATATCAAATAATATTGCATCCGCCGATCACAGCCTAATCAACACAATGACTGCCACCTCAGCATGCTTCACTTCAGACTGTGTCCAGAGACTTCAGGCATGGAATGCCAAGCATTCAACCTCATTACTCAGGTGAGACCTTTACTTTCATGGTATTCTCTAATTTCATTCCAGGAGGTTCATTTCCTAGCAAAGTCCCCAAACCTAGATATAGACCAGGTCCTGTAAGATAGAGCATGTGTTCACATGTATCTATAAACTAGGGAAAAATATATACCTGAAAGCAAAAGTACACAATAGTCTGTAGTGTGTCAGTATAAAGTCCATAATGAAATAGTGTCTACTTATACTTAGATACCCTCCTCACCTACTTCCTATTACAGTTTTCTCACTCACTCTAAAGCTAACCTTATCAAAGCAAGGACTGATAAAGCTGAATAAGAGCAAGAGATTGGCATACTTTAATGATGACTCCTTTGTCACTATCAGGCCACCCTATCAGTGGGCCCCTAATCAAGGAGTCCTGAGATTCCCAAACAGACAAGATGGGACTAGACCTTGAATAAATCCTTCTCTCCATTGTTACCAGTCAACTCTATCAGGAGCAATACAGTTAACACCTTTGTGTGACCCCATAGGACCTAGCCCTCAACTTGGATCAACAATGATAGAGAATATACCATCTTACAAAGGGAGGCTGGACAACATACTCTATGCTACACCTGAGGAATATGGCCCTATATTAGGGCACCTTGGAATGTTCCTACTCATGAACACAGAATGTGAGCTCAGATCTACAGGGATGCAGAGGTCACATAGGCTCCTAAGCTGAATATGGGTCCCAGATCATGTCAAATCAATGGGCTTTACAGTAAACAATATTTATACCCATTTCCCATATTAGTGAGCTACTCTGTTCCCTGATGAAGCTTTCTGATCCTTTTTGAGCCATGATATCTCCCCAGACAATAACCTGGATCCACCTGCATATCAGATTTCAGGCTCTGGGGAAAAAAGAAAAAGAAAAAAAAAACTAGTATAGCCACAGGCCCTTTGGGATATAACTAAATATGCCTACTAGCTATCTACAAAATGGAGGACCTCCAATTCTTTATCTGCACTATTCCAGCCTTTAAGTTCACCATTGCTCAACAATTTTTTTAGCTTTGTGTGTTAAATGTCTTTTCTGCCACAAGGTTCCAGATGATAGCATGATGCTGACCAGACTTCCCTGGACAGACAACCCCACCCATTGGTGTCCTGGAGCTCTTCTTTCCCAGAGCCCTTCTCTACTAGGGAAAGTGAGAGACAGACTGGGAGTATGAATCGACCAGTCAACACCCATGTTCAGTGGAGAAGTAATTACAGTAGCCAGACCTTCAACCTTTTGCATCCTACAAGGACCCTGGGCCCATATTCCCAGAGGGTTAATATCGGGCTAGCATCGAGAGGGAGAGAGATGATCCAGGAACCAAGCTCATGGTGGTAAATCAATACAAACATTTATTCATTTGAGCGCCCCAGAGTCGTGTGGTAATACACCTGGTTAAGCCATGAGTCACAAACCACAATGGCTAGCATCAGCCTCTCTGTCTGCACACCCCCCTCCTCCAGGTCAGGACACGGAAGAGACAAGACAGAAATGGAAGTGGCTCGACAATACCATACATGGTTAGGAAAGGGGTGGAGAAAGGCAAAGGGGTGGGAATGGTATGGACCTCCCCAGCAACTGTTGCTAGGGGTTCAACTGGTAGGATTGGCAATACCCTGTGGGGAATTAGGAAGGAGACCTTTAGCCATTTGTAAGACAAAGCAGAAGATTGACATGTAGATAATAAAAAGACGGGCCATAGTGTGGGACCATGTGTAAGCTTGATAGAGCTTAGGGAAAACTCCCCCCAGCCTTGTATGGAGGTCTGGGAAAGACACCCCCTTGTTAGCCTCTCTCACCAAGATGAGCAAAGGGGAAAAACAGTCTCTCAGACTCAGTTCTCCATTTTCAGACTTTCAAGCCCACAGAGATTTCACTGCCTCTCCCTACTAACTGCAGGCCACATGGCTGCCTGTTTTAAGGTTCATTTACTCAAAGTTCACCTCACCTTCTGATAGAACACACCTTATCACACACTCCATCATACACCTCAAACCCCAGACAAGAGAAATTCCAAACTCTATAGCCTTTGTTAATCTGTCATGCTCTGTTTATCTTCTCTCTATCTCACTCTACTGGTTTAACCCCTATGTTTCTCTCAAATACCTTTGGATAATTAAGTTGCTTGCATCATGGTGAACAATTGTCTTGACCTTTATGTATCTCATCAATTCCTGTCATACCAGCCCCCTACCATAGGGGCATGCTGACCTTTAAGAAACCTGTAATTTCTGACATATTTGAAAAATGTTCTTTGTTTAACTTTCTCTCTATATATATCCAAGCCCACCCCTGAATAAATGAGAGTGTCCCAATTCTCCCCAGTGTCTCTTGCCTATATCGAGTCATCTCTTGAACGAGCTAGGGAGCACTGGTCATTTACCTTCCTGGCTGAGAGCTAACCCACGTGAGCTCCAGCATCATAGTATCTGGGAATGCAGGGTGGATCAGGGAGAACTGGATTAATTTTTTAAGGAATGCCAGGCTCCTGGAGGCAGAAAAATGCAGGGTGCTTTGTGAGACTCCTCACAATTTCCTGAAAGGTTAACGAATAAGAAAGCTATCGGGGGAGGCGATAGGATACAGAGTTTTAGTGGTGGGAATTGTGTGGAGTTGCACACCTCTTCTCCTATGGTTTAGTCAGTGTTTCCTTTTGATAAATGAAAAATTAAAAAAAAATAAAAATATTAAAAAATAAAGAAGTTAAAAGAAAAAAGTAAGTGCAACAATAGCTGGATAAAATCAAGAGACTGGCATACTTTACTGACTCTTCTGGTTACGACCAGAACACGCCATCATCGGGAGCCCTACTCAGGGTATCCTAGGATTCCCACACAGACATGATGGGCCTAGACTTCTAGTAGATCCCTCTCTTCACTATCACTGTTCTTCTATACTAGGAACAACATAATGGACCCTCTTGTAGACCTCTGGAGGACCTTGTCCTCAGTGTGGGTCAACAATAGTAAAGACTGCCTTATTCTCTGAAGGGAGGTTGGGTCAACATACTCTACCACTCAAGAAAAGTGGGTCCAGCAATGGGTGCAGTCTATTCCTAGAATGGGTGCAGAATGTTTCTAGCTATGACCACAGAATGTGAGCTCAGATCTACAGGGATGCAGTGGTTAGTATGCTGAATATGGGTCCCAGAGCAAATTGATGGGGACTATAGTTAACAATATTTATATTATTTTCCCATATTGGAAGCTACTCTCTTCCCTGATCCAGATTTCTAGTCCTTTTTCAAATTCTGACACCATCTCCCCAGACAATACCTTTCGTCTACCTGCATGTTAGCTGTCAGTATCAGGTATAAATTAGTAAAGTCATGGCTCCTTGGAATATACTTAAAATAGATCTACTAGCATTTTCCTAAATGGAGACCCCAAATCTCATCTGCTATATTCTTTCCTTTAGGTTTATGATTATTAAACAATTTGTTGTGCTTTATATCTTTATACTTTTTCAGACACCAAGTTGTAGATACTACCATGAGACCAACCTGACTTCCCTGGGCAGATGATCTCATCAATGTTTCCTGGAACTCCACCTGTCCAGAGCCCCGCCCCACTAGGGAAAGTTAGAGACAGATGTATTGACATGACAAAGCCCATGTCCAGTACACAATCAATTACCTTCCAACTTCTGCACCCTGTGATCACCCTGGGTCCATACTCTTGTAGGGATAAAGAATAGGAAAGCTTTTAATGAAGGGGATGGGATATGAAACTCTGGTTGTCGGAATTGTTTGGAATTGTGCCCTTCTTGTCCTGTGGTCTTGTCATTATTTTTATTTTATAAATATAAAAAAATGAAAACAAATAAACAAGAAAAAATAACTTCCTCCTAACTTCTCTATGTGGAAACCCTTGCTGTGGTATATCTGATATTATAAGTGGAAAGATAGAGAATGAAGCAAACAGGCATTTTAGGTATACATAGTAATAGACCTGTCATTACATTGTTTTATTTAATCTTCCTCAGAATTCTCAAAAGAAGAAAGACAGGTTCAGAGTGTTTGAACATTTTCTATTAATCATGCAAATAGATAGTTGTATCTTCAGGATTTAAAATGTGTTTTATTTCTGAAACCCATTAATTTTCTCCACTATACCTGAATTAGCTCTGCCCAGCAGCTTCTGAAATATTTTTAGTAACAGGATTCTCACTCTGAAAATTCCAGTGCTTCATCTTAAACTAAAATTCACTGTTCTACGATATCTTCCCATTTATACGTGTGCTACACTCTTGACCTTGCAAAAAAAAATCCAATACTTTCTATGCAACAGTCTTCTTAGTTTTCAGAAGACATCCATCATATGTTCATACTCTAAACACAAACATACACACACACACACACACACACACGCACACACCTGCGCATACAAGACCATTTATTTAAGCTCTTGTAGCATTGTTTATATTCTTCTCCCTCTGCTGGTTGCCCTGTATGTCATCCTTCATATTCAGATGTGAATGATAGCAGGGAATAGAGTGTCACTGTTACTACTTATCTTATTCCAAACCTTAGTACTTCAGCATAGCTAACCATGAGCTCACATACACCACATCTGCCATATTGTCCCCTCAGGCTACTGCTAGTTCCCATGAGAGTTGGGACATTCTCAGAGCACCTGTTCCACCAATGTTGTGCCCTCAGGGCATTGTCTATTCCCCACAATGGTTGTGGTGCTCTGGTTGCTCCTTCCCCTTCCCATTCTCACGAGAGTTGTTATCCTACCCTGGACTGCTGTGGTTACTCCTCCCCCTTCCCATTCTCGCGAGAGCTACTCCCATAAAAGCCCTTCTTCTTCCGCACCTTGCTCTCTTGCCACCTTCTTCACTTCAGTGTTTAGACGCAGGAAAGGTTACTGCGTGAGGTGGCCATTTTTGCTACCTCCATGTGGTCTGGTTGGACATGGGCATTGACAGGTATATCCATACCCCTAGCCTGTTTCTATCTTCCCCTCATTGGGTAGGGTTCTGGGGAGGTGAGGTTCCAGGACACATTGGTGAGGTCATCTGCCCAGGGAAGTCAGGATGGCATCATGGCAGCATCTGCAACTTGGCCATTAGATAAAAGGAAAGGGGGAGATGCTGGGAAATTATGCAGATGCAGTCACATCTGCCATGTTGTCCCCTCAGGCTACTGCTAGTTCCCTCGAGAGTTGGGAAATTCTCGGAGTGCCTGTTCAGCCATGTTGTGCCCTCAGGGCATTGTCTATATCCCCGCGATATCCGGAGTGCTTTGGTTACTCCTCCCCCCTTCCATTCTCACGAGAGTTATCATCCTATCCTGGAGTGCTATGGTTACTCCTCCCCCTTCCCATTCTCGTGAAAGCTACTCCTATAAAAACCCTTCGTTTTCCGCACCTTACTCTCTTGCCAGTGCTTCACTCTGGTGTTCAGTCGCAGGAAAGGTTACTTTCTGAGGCAGCCATTTTCGCTACCTCCACGTGGCCCAACCTGCTTCTTTAGCACCCAACTCTGAGGTGCCAGCGCAAATAAAGTTTTGTGATTCCTCTTCTCTCTGGACTCCCTCTCTCTTCTCCATGGCCCATGCACAACAACATCTGGCTCAACAACTGGTTCCTCATTATAAAGCTATTTTTTCTGCTTTATATCTTACCTCTTTTCAGCTACCAAGTTGCAGATGCTGCCATGATGCCATCCTGACTTCCCTGGGCAGATGACCTCACCAATGTGTCTTGGAACCCCACCTCCCCAGAACCCTACCCAATGAGGGGAAGATAGAAACAGGCTAGGGGTATGGATATACCTGTCAATGCCCATGTCCAACCAGACCATCCACTTTCTGCACCCTATAAAGATCTTTGATCTATACCGCCAAACAGATAAAGAATGCTCTAATGAAAACTTCCATAGGGATTTGTATACATGTCAATTATGGCACTGTAAGAAATTAACCCACACAATAAAAATTATTAAAAATACTGCTTTATAGTAAATGAAATGTAAAATTAGAGAATTAGAGGCAGACCAACACTCTACCATGGTTGATCCAGGTTAAGGGCAAGGTCCTATGGGGGCCCACAAAGAGGTTTACTGTGTTGTTCCTGATAGAAATGATCAGTAACAATGGAAAGAGGGATTTATTCAAGGTCGAGGCCCATCATATCTGTTTAGAAATATCCGGATTCCTCGACTAGGGCCCCAGCAGATAGGGTGGCCTGATAGTGACTAAAGAGTCATTGTTAAAGTATGGCAGTCTCTTGCCCTTATTCAGCTTTTGCATTCCTTGCTTTGAAAGGTTAGCTTTGGAATGAATGAGAGAACTGTTATAGGAAGTAGGTGAGGAGGGTATATAAGTCTAAGTAGATGCTATTTCATTATGAACATGATATTGACTCAATACAGACTATTGTGTACTTTTGCTTGCGGGTATATATTTTGTCCTAATTTTTTTTCTGGGCTTGGTGCCTGCACCATGAATCCACCACTCCCAGAGGCCATTTTTCCCCCTTTTGTTGCCCTTGTTGTTGTAACCTCATTGTGGTTATTATTATTGCCATTGTTTATGTTGTTCCTTGTTGAATAGGACAGAGAGAAATGGAGAGAGGAGGGGAAGACAGAGAGGGGGAGAGAAATATAGACACCTGGTACTACTGGGCAAAAATGACCAGGTGTTCCAATGATGGGTAAGACGGAAGGCTGATCCCCAACCTAAGACAGGCACAGTCCACCCTGCCACAAAATAAAGTCCACCAAACATCAAAACATGCACCCTTATATATATAAGAAAGGGGGATAGACACCTGCGTCCCTTTCCTTGATAACTTTCCTATTCTTTAACCCTCAGAGTATGGACCAAACGTTATTGTAGGATGCAGAAAGTGGAAGGTCAGGCTTCTGTAATTGCTTCCCTGCTGAACATGGGCATTGACAGGTTGATCAGAAAGAGAGCCTGTCCCTCTCTTTCCCTAGTGGGGAGGGGTTCTGGGGAATAGGAGCTCCAGGACACATTGGTGTGGTTGTCTGTCCAGGGAAGTCTGGTTGGCATCATGCTACCATTTAGAACCTGGTGGCTGAAAGATCTTTATGCCAGTCCTTGCACTTTGCACCATGTGTGCTTAACCTGCTGTGCTACCGCCCGACTCCTAAGAACTTATCTTTTAACAAAGACTCTATGGCCATGCCAATAGCAACCTTGAGGGCACATGTGGCTGAAAAGAGAGTTAACATATAAAGCCAAATAAATTGTTCATTGATCATGAACCTAAAGGTTGGAATAGTACAGATGAAGAGTTGGGGGGTTCTCCATTTTGTAGCTAGCTAGTAGGCATATTTTAGTTATATTCCAAAGGGCCTGTGGCTATACTAGATTTTTCTGAGCCTGAAATCTTATATGCAGGTGGATCCAAGCTCAGCAAACTTAGCAATAAAAAAGCAAATGATTCTATCCAAAAATGAGGTGAGAATATGAACAGAAAATTCACTACAGAAGAGATACAAAAGGCTAACTGCCAGGAGCCATTTCTCTGCTTTATAGATGATAAGCTTTGAGACAACGGAACCCCTCAAGACAAATGTTAATTCCCCCCTGGGCAGGCCATTTCCCCTTAGGTAAACCATTTATCAGTAATCAAGTGAGTCAACACAAGTGAGTCAACACACAGTTTGGTTCCTGCCATTTGTTGCAAGGAACATTCCGCTTTGAAGGTTGCTCCCCCTTCCCCTCCTCCAGCATTCCCCCTCCTTCCCCAAAGCCTTATAATGCCAGTGTTCTCAATAAAATTTTACAGCTTGATCAGAAACTTGACTTGCTGTCGTTCTTCGTGTCTCTTGTCCCTATCATTTCAGGTCTCATTGGGTTCCTAGCCCCTGTTCACCGCCCTACTGGTCGGGGCATTCTGGCGCCCGGAACGTGGGGCGAAGAAGCCTTCTGGACCTAGAAACTCCGCCGATCGAGAGGGTAGGCCTACCCGAATTCACTGAGTCACCGCGGCCCGAGGGGGGTAACGCAAAGACTCACATAGATCACCACGGAAATACCCGACCGTGAGACGCATCTGGAGGAGAGTGTCACAGCGGCTGAGGTAAGCAATACCATGGGACATGAATTCAGCAAACTATTTATTCATTAAAGGACTCAAGGAGTCACTCAAGACACGAAGAAATAGGGTTAAAAAGAAAGAATTAAAGAAGTTTTTAGATTATATTAAAAATATTTGCCCCTGGTTCCCCCAGGAAGGCACTATATATGAGAAACGTTAGAGAATTGTTGATTGTCTTAAGGATCACTATCAGTCTTTTGGTCCTGAACGTGTACCTGTTTCTGCCTTTTGTTACTGGAATTTAATTAATGATATCTTAAAAATCTATAATAATCACCCTGATATTAAAAACCTTATTACAGAGGGTGAAAAAGTCCTCCGGCAACTTTCTAGTCCACCGTCCAAGACAAAGTCCCCATCCCCATGCCCTTCTGTGATTATTGATCTTGATCCCCCAGTACCCAGTCAAAATAAAAGCCTCCCAGCACCCATTGAAAGTAAAAGCCCTGTTCCCCTCCCTACAGGTTCCACCTCACTCACTAAAGTTCCCTCCATTGACCCTCCTATTGCTAATTCACATGAGAATGAAACCCAGCATTCTTTCCCCCGCCTCTATCCAGTTTTACAAAACCCTCCCTCTCCTGAAGCACTTCCCGCAGAGAATGAGGCTTTGCTAGAAAAAGAGGCTGCCAGATACTACAATCCCGATTGGTGTCCTCCTCCCTTTAATTCCCCTCCCTATATCTGTGCCCCTGCTCTCCAGCCTGACCCTCTCCTTGACAATCCCTCTGTCAGGTGGGCACGCTCAGGAGCCCTTACAGGAATTTCCACCCTCCGCAAGGTCCTTGCTGACCAGAGAGAGCAGCTTCAATTAATGAAAGAAATAGCTGCAGTCACAGAAGAGCTTACATTTTTAGCCTCACAAAAAACCTAAGCCCAATCCCTAAAATTAAAACTAAACCATCCAAATCAAACCCGGTTTTGGCTTTCCCTGTTACTCGGAGCCAGGCTCAAACTGGCTAGCCCTAACCCCTACACTCTTCCTTGTCCAGACTGCCTCCCTACACCACCGCCCCTCCGTTTTGTGCTCCGGTCCTTGACTTGGCCAATAATACTGATTAGACCACTTTCTTTAAAACTGTAAAATGTACCTTAGCCCAGAAAAAAAAATTTTCAAAGATTTTTCTCTGCGCGGCGGCAGTAAACTAAGCCTGCCTGTTCCGCCCTCGCAGCCAATCATGGCACAGAGCCCCTGCTCGACAGATTGGCAAAAAATTTCAGTCAATCATTCCCCTAAGCCACAAAGGCCCCTCCTTGGGGGGGGTAGAGAGTCTGTGAATTAAGAATCCAAAATCCAAAGCGGTTTTTCAAAGGGAAAATTTTCCTTTCACCAAGAATGTATGTTTTAAGTCTATGCTAACCTTGTTTTCATTAATGTGTGTTAACCCCTAAGTAACTAAAGTTTGTTTTAAGTTTTAAATAAGATTTAGTTAAGCTAAATGTGGTTTTAAAGATCCAGACTCATAGAGTTGGCACACCTTTACCAGAGTAAAATATAGGACAGTTTCGTCCTTCTGATAGCTAATATCAGCATCAATTCATTAGTTAAAAAGATTTTCTGAGATATCTATGCATGGTAAAATGCCTCTGTAGTCTCTCTCACTCTTGTGAAAATTGTAGATATTACCAGCACCTCAATATCAACTGCCACTGTTTGTTAATTTAATTCCATGCTTGAACTGACTTTCTAATAACCCAGTCAGTGTAGAGCAGTGGCCTTGCCAGGAAAAAAAGGGTTAAACGTGCTATTCCTGGCCTGATAAAAAAATTTTTATTCAACAGATGTGATTCAACAAAATTATTTAGTGTAAAATGGTCATCTAAAAGAAATGTTAATAGTAAAAATTTATTTTAACATTTCAGCTATAAGGTTTATCTTAGCTTTTTAAGTTACCTATCCAAATCAAAGTGAAAGATCAATTACGTTGTGTACCCACCCTTGTTCATAGCTGCCCTAAGGGTGTGATAGCTTTGTGATAAAAAAAGATCCTAACAAACAAAGTTTAACATTTTACTTAAAATTGTTTAAGTGATTTCAAAAAAAAAAAAAAAAACCTTTTAAAATACTTTCTCAACTAAACAGGCAAAACTGGCTTGGGTTAGTAAAAAATAACACAATGGTTATGTTAATTATTTACATGCCAGAGGCTCTTGCGCTGGTTTTCCTCTTTTATCTTTCTGCTCTTAAAAATTATCTGGTTTGTTTTAAGACACTGCCAGAGGTTTATTCTTGATAAATTAAGGTAATACATTGTGTTTTTGGCCTGATAGAAGATTTGTTTTGGCAAATCCTGATTTAACAAAATTAATATTTTGAACATTTAAACTATGAGGTTTTATTTTAGCCTTTTAAGTTGCCATATTAGAGTTCTAAAGAGTAAAATCTATTAAGAATTTTATATCTATGCTTACTCATGATAGCCTTGTGATGAATAAAGATCTTAGTAAACTAAAGGTATAATAGTGTGCTTAAACTGTCTAATCAGTTTAAAATAATGCTAAAAAATGATAAATATTTTATCATGTCAACACATTAGGTATTGACTTTCTATAACATATTGGTATATTCTAATAAAGAGCCTTCTAAAATCATAGAAAAAACTCAAGTCAATTCTAACCATTAGATCATCAATTAACTTGGTACAAGTTCTCTCCCTAAGTAAATAATTATAGGTACATCTGCACATGAAGAACTGACTGCTCATATGGTAAGATTTAAAACTAAACATTTTTAATTTTTTATTTATGGGTGTGTGATGACTCCTAAAGTCACTCATATCCCAAAATTTTTCTCATTTTTTTACAAGCCTCTTAAAATTATAACGCTTGACCTGCCATAGTGAGAGCACTTTACTGGCTCCTGCATTATTTAATTAAGATCTTGCTATTCAGACTTTTAAGATTCATCTCCATTGATAAAAGCCAATGCTCTCTGACAGATTGATGTAATTCACCTGCCCATGTTTAGTAAACAAAAAAAAACTTTTTTTTCTCAGTTGATATTTTTTCTAAATTTATGTGGGCTACAGCTCAAACAAGAAAAACTAAAACCCTTAAGCTTAATTAATAATAAAAAAAGGAAGGGTAATGCACCCTCCAGTATTCAGTTGGCTAAAGTGTCAATGAAGTAACATACTAAATCTTAATATTTACAAAAATTCAAATTGTCCATTTATTATATCTCATTGACAAAGCCACACACTTTTCCAGTCATAGAGACATATTCTTTTTCTCTTTTATCAACACTGGATGTCCATGTTTGTTTTCCTTTTATTATGGTGGATGACATTGCTCTTGCAAAATCCACAGAGTCCCTGTTGGCAAGTCCTTACCACAAAGGACGCCATGGCAGTATATACTCCAGCTAACCTCACCAGCTTATCCAAGTCTTCTCTTTCTGCTGACCTACCACTGCTGACTTCATCTTTGCATGCTTATTGACTGCTCACTTTTCTCAAAATATTCCTCAATGTTCAAGGAACCTCATCTTGACTTCTAATGTGTATGCACCTCCTCTGTGTTTTGATAAACACCATCCTATATTTTCATGTCAATTCTTCTCTACCTGGTCCTTGCCTCCTAGTCTTGCTTGTTCCACAGCTGACCAGAAGAAGAAAATTTCATCAGTTGGCGCTGACCAGACCAGATGTGCTGTGTTTCTTCCCCTGGACATCACATCCACTGACTGCTTCCCTTAGACTTGCTGGTGGCATGCTAGGACACTCTATATATTCCTCCCATGAATTTTTTGACAAATTACAACAGGTTATAGACTCCACCACAAATAGTCTTGAGTCACTACAGAGCCCCTAATGGGACCCTTATTAGTCTTTTGTTAATGGTTACCTTAGGACCCTTTATTTTTAATAAGATTACTGACTTTATAAAACGGCAGATTGACTCCTTGGCATTAAAACCTTTGCAAATACATTATCACAGACTTGATTTGGCTGACAGAGGCCTGGCTGAACCTGAGGATGACAGACCCCCTTTTCGGATGGCATAAAACTCAGAATTATGCATCGAGACATCCAACCATGACAGGGCAAGGACACCAGTAAGGTGTGCAAGGCAAAGCACTGCAGGGGGAGGACCCTATTGTCCGCCTCTGAGTCCCCCGTGAAGCAAACCTGATTTGCATGGAGGTTGGTGTCAGCAACAAAAATTGTTTCCCTAGAAACTGTGGCTCTGCCTCCCCTCCCCAAAAAGACACCAAGAGCCTTATAAGATGCGGGAAGGTTGGTTTTGCACCCACCCCGCGGGAGGAATCAGGTCAATACTTCCCTCCTCTGGTTAAGCCCACCAAACCTGCTGTCAGGGTCTCTGCTCCTCACCTAAATTGCCTGCCTCAATTTTAAAATTATAACCAAGGGAGGATATGCCAGGAGCCATTTCTCTGCTTTATAGATGATAAGCTTTGAGACAACGGAACCCCTCAAGACAAATGTTAATTCCCCCCTGGGCAGGCCATTTCCCCTTAGGTAAACCATTTATCAGTAATCAAGTGAGTCAACACAAGTGAGTCAACACACAGTTTGGTTCCTGCCATTTGTTGCAAGGAACATTCCACTTTGAAGTTTGCTCCCCCTTCCCCTCCTCCAGCATTCCCCCTCCTTCCCCAAAGCCTTATAATGCCAGTGTTCTCAATAAAATTTTACAGCTTGATCAGAAACTTGACTTGCTGTCGTTCTTCGTGTCTCTTGTCCCTATCATTACAGGTTTCATTGGGTTCCTAGCCCCTGTTCACCGCCCTGCTGGTCGGGGCAGCTAACAAACACATGAAAAATTGGTGATTGTCACTAATTGTCAGATAAATGTCTGAGAATGACAGCTACAATATAGCTGGACCAAAGGTATTATCTGGGGAGATGTGTCAGAGTTGGAAATAGGACTAGAAAGCTGTATCAAGGCAGAGAGTAGCTCTCAAATATGGGGAAAATATATAAGTATTACTTTATGGTGTCTTTTTTTTAGACCTTTCTACTTTCTTTCTGCAGAATGCAAATAAAGACAACATTGAGATACCACCTCACCCCTGTGAGAATGGCATACATCAAAAAGAACAGCAGCAACGAATGTTGTAGAGGCTGTGGGGACAAAGGAACCCTCCTGCACTGCTGGTGGGAATGTGAATTGGTACAACCTCTGTGGAGAGCAGTCTGGAGAACTCTCACAAGGCTAAGCATGGACCTTCCATATGATACAGTAATTCCTCTCCTTAAGATATACCCCAAGGACTTCATAACACCCAACAAAAAATATGTATAAACCTATTTTCATAGCAGCACAATTCATAATAGCTGAAACCTAGAAGCAACCCAGGTACCCAACAACAGCTGAGTGGCTGAGAAAACTGTGGTATATATACACAATTGAATACTACGCCGCTATTAAGAATAATGAACCCACCTTCTCTGACCCATCTTGGATGTAGCTAGAAGGAATTATATTAAGTGAGCTAAGTCAGAAAGATAAAGATGAGTATGGGATAATCCCACTCATAAACAGAAGTTGAGAAAAAAGAACAGAGAGGGAAACTCAAAGCAGGATTTGACCCAATTTGGAGTACGGCACCAAAGTAAAAACCCTGGGTTGAGGGTGGGGGTGGATGTTCGGCTTCACAGTGGCGGCGGGGGGATGGGATGGGACACAGTCTTTTGGTGGTATAAATGGTGTTTATGTACACTCCTATTAATTTCTAGTCATATAAATCACTATTAATATGAGAGGGAAAAATTATTGAATGTCTCAAACTTTTTAATGCACTTTTTTTTTAGGTAGGCTCAGTATGTTGACTCTCTCAAAAGCTTATACCACAATATTTAAATCACTAAGCTGTCACTGGACATCTGGGATGCTGCCAGGTTTTAGCTATTTCCAATTGTACTGTTATGAAAAAAATAAATAGATCTATTACAACTAAGGAATTGAAAAAGTTATCAAAAGCTTTCCTAACAACAAAAATCCAGGTCCAGACGACTTCACAAATGAATAATATAAAATCTTGAAGGAAGAGCTAATGGCTTTACTTTTCAAGCCCTTCCATATATAAAAGACACATGAATATTCCCTTCAACCATCTTGAAACCAAAACTATTCTGATATCAGAGGCACAGCAGTACAAACAAAAACAAATCAGGGACATCCCTCATGAACATAATCCTAGCCATCCAGCTACAAGAGTAAATTTAAAAGATTGAACACAGTAAACAAATAGGTTTTATCATAGTAATGCAAGGAAAATTCAATACATATAATCCAATAAATGTGATCTACCACATCAACAAAGAATTCTAAAAGACACATGATTATCTCAGTAAATGCAGAGGTAACTATTGTCAATATATAACCTTAATTCAACATAAAAACATTAAATAGTATAGGTATAGATGGAAAATTTATCCAGCTTGTCAAGTTTATATATAGCAAACCTATAGTCAACATCATACTCATTGGAGAAAAATTGAAAGCTATCCACTTTCTCCACTACTACTCAATATACTCTTGGGAGCCCTAGCCATAGCAATTAGGAAAGAGGAAAGAATTAAAGGGACACAAATGGAAGAGAAGGAGTAAAATGGTCACCATTTACTTGAAGATATTATGACAGTATACATAAAAAATTCAAATGAATTCAGTTGGAAACTCCTGGAAATTGTTATTTCAATATAGTATTGTATTAGTATACAAAAATCAGTGACATCCTTCTATGAAAACATCGAGTTAAAAGGAAAAAATCCAAAAATAGATCCCATTCACCACCACCGCAAAAACAATAAAATATCTATGAATAAATCTAACAAGGGAAATGAAGGTACTGCATACTGGAAACTATGAGTCATTATTAAAGAAAAAAGAAAATGTTACAAAGAAATGGAAAGACATTCTATGCTCATGGACTAGAACAAACAACATCATCAGAAACTGATTATTACCCCATCAAGGTCCAACCAAATTTCTTTAAGAACGTGTACCTAAAGTTACAAAGTTTCTCAGGAACCAGAATATAGTGAATATTGCCAAGCAATTCTGAGGAAAACAGACATGAACAGCAGCATTATGCTTCCTATTCATTTTTTTCACTTTTGTTGTCCATGTTGTTATTCCTGATGTTGTTGTTGTTGGATAGTCAATGGGGTCAACAAGGAGGAACAGTTTTTTAAAAATATTTATTTATTTATTCCCTTTTGTTGCCTTTGTTTTTTTATCGCTGTAGTTATTATTGTTGTTGGATAGGACAGAGAAATGGAGAGAGGAGGGGAAGACAGAGAGGGGAAGAGAAAGATAGACACCTGCAGACCTGTTTCACCACCCTACAGGTGGGGTGCTGGGATTCTTGCTCTGGTACTTGCTCTTAACGCCATGTGCGCTTAACCCACTGCACTACTGCCAAATCCCCATATGCTTCCTGTTCTTAAAACATATTACTACAGGAAAAGAGAGACAGGACACCTAAGAGTCTCAGCAGAACACATTTTTTTTCTTATGCTGGCAGGCCCAGAATACCATAAAAATCCTGGACACTGAGCAAAGGCAGTTCTTCAAAATTGTGTGGTTACATATATAGTAAGCTCATGGGGTGTCACATTCTAATTGGCACTCACACACTGTAAGATTTCTTGCTAACTGAGGAGAACAAGTGTGGAAGAAATTGGCAGGGGTGAGGGCAGGGGAGAAATAATGGCAGAAGTGCTAGCAGTCTGTGTTAGCTAAGTTCATTGAAGCAGGAAAGTCTATGTATATATTTTTACTTTCAGTTTTTTCAAAAGCAGCTTTTCCAGTATCAGTCTGTCATACTCCACTGTTTACTCCCTTATTTTAAAGTTTGACATTCCAGCTTTCTGGAGTAGAGGACATCAGTATTATATGACCACTATAATTAAAACTACCTGCTATTCAAACCAAAATAGACAAGTGGAATTTAGAACAAAGAAATAAATCTACACACCCATGGACATGTACTTTTTAATATGAGAGCCCAAACATAAAATGAAGAAAGGAAAGTCTATCCAAGAAATAGTATTGGTAAAATTGGATTGAAACATGCAGAGAATCTGAACCACTACATTGCACCACATACAAAAATAAACTCCAAGTGGACAAGCAGTGGCACACCTGGTTAAAGCACACATAGTACTAAGTGCAAGGACATACACAAGGATCCAGGTTTGAGCCTCAGATCCCTACCTGCAGTGGGGAAGGCTTCAGAAGTGGAGAAGCAGGTCTGCAGGTGTCTATATTTCTCTCTCTCTTTCTATCTCCTTCTCAATTTCTTTGTTTTATCCAATATAAAGTGGAAAAAAATGGCCTCCTGGAGCAATGTATGTATGGTGCTGGCACCAAACCCGAGTGTTAACACTAGAAGCAAAATAAATAGATAGACTCCAGTGGGTCAAAAATTTTATGTTAGACCAGAAACCATTAAATGCTTAGAAGAAATCTTTGGTAGAACTGCCTTTCACTTATTAAAAAAGAAAAAAAAACTTTTGAAGACTCAGGTGCAATCACAAGGAAAGTAAAATCAACAAGAATCCAGTTGGAGTACATCAAACTGAAAAAATAAATTCTTCATGACAAAAGGAAACACCACCAAGACAGAGAGGCTTCTTGAGTAATGGAAAATGCCATACATCAGAGAAAAGGTAAATAACCAAAATTTATTGAACACTCTAAACTCAGCAACAGCAAAACAAGGAATTTCATCCAAAAATGGGGTGATGATATGAACAGAATATTCATCAAATAAGAGGTCTGAATTAACAACAGACATGTGAAAAATATGTATAGCCTCTTATTGTCAGATAAATGCAAATTTAGACACTTCACTCCTGTGAGAATGCCATACATTAGGAAGTACATTGATAACAACAGTTTGAGATGTTCTGTGAGTATAGGAACCCATCTGTACTGTTGGGGAATGCAAACTATTCCAACCCCTATATAGAGAAGTCTAGAGAATACTCGGGATGCTAGAAATGGACCTACCCTATGACCATGCAATTTCTTTCCTTGGAATATATCAAAAGGAAATAAAGACATATTTGTCCACCTATGCTCATATCAGCACAGTTTATAATGATCTAATGTTGAACACAACCTGGGCACGCAAGAACAGATGAGTGGTTAAGAATGTTGTGGTATAAATACACAATGGAATACTACTCAGCTGTTCAGAATCATGAAGTCATTTCCTTTGAATCCTACTTCAATGGAGCTTGATAGAATCATGTTACATGAGATAAGCCAAAAAAGAGAAGTATAAATATGAGATGATCTTATTCATGGGCAGAACTTAAAAAACAAGAACAGAAAGGTAAAACATGGGCCTAGGATAAACAGTATTACAATATACAAGGACATTGATTCTAGGTCCAATTCCCCGGTCCCCACCTACTAAGAGAAATCTTCATAAGTATTGAAACAGTGTAGCAAGTATATCATCTATATATCTATTGTTATCATTATCTCTATTTTTCCTCCAAAGTTATTTGCTGGGGCTCAGTGCTGGCACTATGAGTCTACTGTTCCTGGTGGCCTCTTTTTTTTTCATTTTTGTTGAATAGGACAAAGGGAAATTAGGAGGGGATAGGGAGATAGAGAGGCAAAGAGAAAGATAGACACCTGCAGACCTACTTTGCCACTTGTGAAGACTCCTCCCTGTATGTGGGGAGCCAGGGCCTTGAACCCACATCTTTGTGCTTCATTCTATGTGCTTTTAACCAGGTGCACCACTGTCCGGCCCTCTGTCATCTATCTATCTATCTATCTATCTATCTATCTATCTATCTATCTATCTATCTATCATCTATCTATCTATCTATCTATCTATCTATCATCATCGGTATATCATCTGTATATCTGTCTGTCTACCTATCTTCTACCTATATATCTATATTCATCTTCTGTATCTATTTCAATCTTTCTCCAATAAATTATACATAAATAAATGATTTAAAAAAGAAAAACTTTCAAATTAGAAAAGGAAAGTAAAACTTGGACTGGTTTTGGTGTATTGTACTAAAGCTAAGAAATCTGAGGGGTGGAGAGCAGGGGAGGATAGGGATTGAGTGGCTTTGTGGGTCCTGGTGCATGATCATGGGAAAGGACCTAGGCTGGGGTTGAGAGTGTTTTGGAGACCCCTATCATGGTGAGATGAGAAATTTTACCCATGTGTCAACACCTGTACTATAAATAATGAATCTCTTGATAAAATAATTAAAAACTTATAAAAACATTTCAGGTGATTTTAATTACAATGCAGTGAATTAAAACCAAATTTTCCCAAAATGTGTGAATAAAATTTGTTCCTGTTACAAAAAAGAGGAAGAAATAAAAAGGAAGGAAGGGTAGGAAGGAGAAAGATTTGGAGGGGATGGAGGAGGAGTAAGAAGGGGGAAGAGGCAAACTGTGCTTTGAACTTTGTAAAAACTATGGTTGTGGGGTCAGGTAATAGCATGCCTGGTTAAGTGTGCATGTTACCATGCAAAAGAATCTTAGTTCAAGTCTCCAAAGCCCACCTGCAATGAGAAAGTTTCATGAGCTGTGAAGCAGTATTGCAATAGTTTTCTAGCCCTCTGCCACTTTCCATTTCACTAAGCACTCAATTTCTCTGTCCTATCAAAATAAATAAATAAAGTGAAAAGGTTTTTAAAATAATTTATAAAGAAAAGAACTTGTACCTAAAGAGTGCCTATTTAAATACAACAAACACTTAGTGAAAGAGTAACAAAAGTGCATCAATAGTAACACAGTAATAGTAGGAAATTTCAACACCCCACTCTCACAGTTAGATCATATAATCAGAGAATCAACAAAGAAACAAGAAAAGTAACTGAAGGGATGGATAGACTAGACCTCCTGGACATTCTCAGAGTTCTTCACCCCCAAGAAATTGGAATACAGATTCCTTTTAATTTTAATTTATTTTTTATATATTTTTTTTGCCTCCAGGGTTATTGCTGGGGCTTGGTACCTGCAGTACAAATCCACTGCTCCTGAAGGCTATTTTTCCCATTTTGTTGCCCTTGTTGTTGTGCTTGTAACAGTTGTTATTGTTGTCATAGCTGTTGTTGTTGTGTAGGACAGAGAGAAATGGAGAAAGGAGGGAAAACAGAGAGGAGGAGAGAAAGATAGAGACCTGCAGAGCTGCTTCACCGCTTGCAAAGTGACCTGCAGGTGGGGAGCCAGGGGCTCGAACCAGGATCCTTACACTGGCCCTTGTGCTTTGAGCCATGTGAGCTTAACCTGTTGTGCTACCATCAGACTCCCACACACTCCTTTTGAATCCACATGGTACTTCCTAAAGAATAGATGATATGCAAGGCCAAGAGACAGTATTAATGAAATCAAGAGCATTGAAATCATCCCAAGCACCTTCTCAGACCAACGAGGAATAAAGATAACACTTAACAAAAAAAAATTGATAAAAGTCACAAAATTTGGAAACTCAACAACATACTCCTTAAAAAGTGCTGGGTCAAAGAGAAACTCAAGCAAGAAATTCAAATGTTCCTAGAATCAAACAAAAATGAAGACACAAGCTATAAAATTTTGGGACACTGTTAAATAAGTACTTAGAGGGTAACCCAGAGCCATACAAGCACATATTAAAGAACAAGAAAAAGCTCAAGTAATTGACCTATCTGCATGCCTTAAAGACTTAGAAGAGGAACAAAGGAACTCTAAAGTAACCAGAAAGAATGAAATCACAAAAAGTAGGGCATATACAAACAACATTGAAAATAAGAGAAACATTCAAAAGATCAATGAAACCAAATGTTGGTTCTTTGAAAAATTACACAAAATTGACAGAATCTATGAGAGCGAAAGAGATAGATAGATAGATAAGACTCATATAAATAGAATTATAAATGATAGGGGAGATATCACAACAGACACCACTGAAATCCAAAAAAATCATGTGAAACTTCGATGAACAACTATATTCCTCCAAATTAGAGAACATGGAATAAATGGAAGACTTGATAGAAATATATACCTTTCCAAAACTGATTCAAGGAAGAACTACAAAAACTAAATGGACCAATAGCAGAAAAGGAAATCAAAACAGTTATTAATAACTATCCCACTAATAAAGTCAAGAACCAGATAGCTTTAGAAATGAATTCTACAAAACATTCAGGCTACAGTTAATACCTCTACTTTTAAAGTTCTTCCAAATGACTGAAGACACAGTAATATTCCTTTCCACCTTCTATGAAGCCAACATCACCCTGTTAGCAAATGCAGATCGAGACACAACAAAAAAGGGAAACTACAGAACAACATCTCTCATGAACATTGATGCTAAAATAATGAACAAGATGTTAGACAATCAGATATAGCACTATATTAAAAAGATTGTCATCACAGCCAAGTTGGATTTATTCCAGGAATGCAAGGCTGGTTCAGTATATTTAAAATAAACAATGTGATTCACCACATCAAGAGCATAAGTTCACAATGTATCCATAAATTAGGGCAAAATATATACCTGAAAGCAAAAGTACACAATACTCTGCAGTGAGTCAGTACAAAGTTCATAATGAAATAGTGTCCACTTAGACTTAGATATCCTCCTCACCTACTTCCTATTACAGTTCTCTCACTCACTCCAAAGCTAAACTTAGCAAAGCAAGGACTGAAAAGCTGAATAATGGCAAGAGACTGGCATACTATAACCATGACTCTTTAATCACTATCAGGCCACCCCATCAGCTGGGGCCCTATTCAGAGAGTCATGAGATACTCAAACACATGATGGGCCTAGACCTTGAATAAATCACTCTCTCCATTGTTACTGGTCATTTATATCAGGAACAACACAATAGAACCATTTTTGGGCCCCCATTGAACCTTGCCCTCAACTTGGATTAACAAGGGTAGAGAATGTTCTATCTTCCAAAGGGACAACATACTCTATGTTACACCTGAGGAAGATGAGTTGATATTGGGGAAGCCTGGAATGTTCCTACTCATGAACACAGAATGTGAACTCAGATCTAGAGGGACGCAGAGGTCACACAGGCTCCTAAGCTGATTATGGGCACCAGATCACATAAAATCGATGGGGTTTACCATCAACAATATTCATACACCTTTCCCATATTTGGGAGCTACTCTCTTACCTGATCCAGCTTTCTGGTCCTTTTTCTAACCATGACAACATCTCCCCAGACAATAACTTGGATACACCAGCATATCAGATTTCAGGCTCACAGAAAAAAAAAAAAAAAAACTAGAATAGCTACAGGCCCTTTGAAATATAAGTAAAATATGCCTACTAGTTATCTACAAAATGGAGGACCCCCCAACTCTTCATCTGCACTATTCCAGCCTTTAGGTCCATGATTGGTCAACAATTTGTTTGGCTTTGTATGTTAAGTCTATTTTCAGCAACCAGGTTCCAGATGCTAGCATGAGGCCAACCAGACTTCCCTGGGCAGACAACCCCACCAATATATCCTAGAGCTCCACTTTCTCAGAGCCCTTCCCCACTAGGGAAAGAGAGAGACAGGCTGGGAGTATGGAACAACCTGTCAATGCCCATGTTCAGCAGGGAAGCAATTACAGAAGCCAGACCTCCAACCTTCTGCATTCCATGATGACCTTGGGTCCATACTCCCAGAAGGTTAAAGAATAGAAAAGGTATCAGGGGGGTGGGATACAGAGTTCTGGTGGTGGGAATTGTGTGAAGCTGTTCCTCTCTTATCCTGTGGTTTAGTCAATGTTTCCTTTTTATAAATAAGAAAATTAAAAAAAAGAAAATCCAAAACCAACATGTTGATCTCTATAGATGCAGAGAAAGCTTTTGACAAAATCCAACACCCAGTCATGATCAAAGAACTGAAAAAAAAATGAGAATAGATGGAAAATTATTAAAGATAGTGGAATCCATATACAGCAAAACTACAAACAACATCATACTCAGTGGGCAGAATATGAAAGCATTGCCCTCAGGTTGGGTTCTAGACAAGGCTGTCCACTATCAGCATTATTTTTCAGCATAGTATTGGAAGTTCTTGCCATAGCAATCAGGGAAGAGAAAGGAAACAAAGGAATACAGATCGGAAGGGAAGAAGTCAAACGTCCAATCTATTCAGATAAGATAATAGTATACATAGAAAAATCTGAAGAATTTAGCAGAAAGCTACTGGAAATCATTAAGCAATATAGCAAGGTGTCAGGCTACAAAATCAATGCACAAAAATTAGTGGCACTTTATTACGAAAACAATAAATCTGAAGAAGAGGATATCCAGAATTGACCCCCACTCACTGTCATAGCAAAATCAATAAAATATCTAGAAATAAACCTGACCAAAGAAGTTAAAGACTTCTATACTGGAAAATATGAGACACTATTCAAGGAAATAGAAAATGATACAAATAAATGAAAAGATATACCATACTTATGGATTGGAAGAAATAATATCATCATAATAAATATTCCCAGATCCAAAAGGCTAACAAACATATGAAAAACTGCTCTAGGTCACTGATTGTCAGAGAAATGCAAATTAGACAACACTAAGATACCACCTCACTCCTGTAAGAATGGCATACATCAAAAAGGACAGCAGCAGCAAATGCTGGAGAGGCTGTGGGGACAGAGGAACCCTTTTACATTGCTGGTGGGAATGTAAATTGGTACAGCCTCTGTGGAGAGCAGTCTGGAAAACTCTCAGAAGGCTAGACATGGACCTTCCATATGATCCAGTAATTCCTTTCCTGGGGTTATACTCCAAGGACTCCATAACACCCAAACAAAAAGAGGTGTGTACTCCTATGTTCATAACAGCACAATTCATAATAGCTAAAACCTGGAAGGAACCCAGGTGCCCAACACCAGATGAGTGGCTGAGAAAGCTGTGGTATATATACACAATGGAATACTATGCAGCTATCAAGAACAATGAACCCACCTTCGCTGACCCATCATGGACAGAGCTAGAAGGAATTATGTTAAGTGAGCTAAGTCAGAAAGATAAAGATGAGTATGGGATGATCCCACTCATCAACAAAAGTTGATTAAGAAGATCTGAAAGGGAAACTAAAAGCAGGACCTGAACAAATTGTAAGTAGTGCACCAAAGTAAAAACGCTATGGTGAGGAGTAGACATGCAGCTTCCTGGGACACTGGGGGGTGGGAGTGGGAGGTAGGGATATGTCACAGTCTTTTGGTGGTGGGAATGGTGTTTATGTACACTCCTAATAAAGTGTAGTCATATAAATCACTAGTTAATACGAGAGGGGGAAATTAATTGTAAGTCTCGAAGTTTTTCAAAACACAAACTGAATCTTTTTAATATATAGGCTGTGTAATTGATATGCGGACTCTCTCAAAAGCCTAGACCAAGTAGATCAGAAGCAACCAATAGCACAGCTATATACAAGATACTGGGTACTGTACAGCAAACCATAACAAAAGGACTTTTCAGAGTTAACCCAATTACCAAATAATGTGATGATAACATTAACTATCGATTGTCTTTTTGAACCCTAAGACAGCAGGAACCTCACATCTCCACTATGGAGCCTCTACTTCCCCCAGTCCTGGAACCATTGGATAGGGCCCACTTTCCCGTATGCCTCTCCCAATCCATATCAAATAATATTGCATCTGCCGATCACAACATAACCAACACAATGATTGCCACCTCAACATGCTTCACTTCAGACTGTGTCCAGAGACTTCACGTGTGGAATTACAACCCTTCAACTTCATTACTCAGGTGAGACCTTTCCTTTCATAGTATACTCTAATTTCATCTCAGGTGGTTCACTTTCTTTTTTTTTATTTAAGAAAGTATTAATTAACAAAACCATAGGGTAGGAGGGGTACAATTCCACACAATTCCCACCACCCATTCTCCATATCTCACCCCCTCCCCTGATAGCTTTCCCATTCTCTGTCCCTCTGGGAGCATAGACCCAGGGTCATTGTGGGTTGCAGAAGGTAGAAGGTCTGGCTTCTTTAATTGCTTCCCCGCTGAACATGGGCGTTGACCTGTCGGTCCATACTCCCAGTCTGCCTCTCTCTTTCCCTAGTAGGGTGGGTCTCTGGGGAATTGGTGCTCCAGGACACATTGGTGGGGTCTTCAGTCCAGAGAAGCCTGGCCAGCATCCTGAAGACATCTGGAACCTGGTGACTGAAAAGAGAGTTAACATACGAAGCCAAACAAGTTGTTTAGCAATCATGGACCCAAAGCTTGGAATAGTGGAGAGGAAGTGTTAGGGGGATACTCACTGCAAACTCTAGTGTACTTCTGCTTTCAGGTATATATTTTGCAGTAGTTTATGGATACGTGTGAACATA
The DNA here is from genome assembly GCF_950295315.1 of Erinaceus europaeus. NCBI lineage: Eukaryota > Metazoa > Chordata > Mammalia > Eulipotyphla > Erinaceidae > Erinaceus > Erinaceus europaeus. The sequence continues at coordinate 82,867,412 of NC_080185.1, read as the reverse complement.
TGTTATAAATTGAGGTGGTTCATTTTCTAACAAAGTCCCAAAACCTAGATATACACCAGTGAGGTGGATCACTTTCTAACAAAGTCCCAAAACCTAGATATACACCAGTGAGGTGGATCACTTTCTAACAAAGTCCCAAAACCTAGATGTTCAAACAATGCCCATGTTCAGCGGGGAAGCAATTACAGAAGCCAGACCTTCTACATTCTACAACCCACAATGACCCTGGGTCCATGCTCCCAGAGGGATAGAGAATGGGAAAGCTATCATGAGAGGGGGTAGGAAATGGAGATTGGGTGGTGGGAATTATGTGGAATTGTACCCCTCCTACCCTATGATTTTGTTAATTAATCCTTTCTTAAATAAATAAATAAATAAATAAATATTCTCTCCAGAGCCATATAAAAATTTAATGTGAAAGTCTCACCAGATTTCTTTCAGAGAATAGAACAAAATTACAGTCATTTATCTGGAACCAGAAAAGGTCTAGAATCTAAAAAACAATCTTGAAGGAAAAAAAAAAAAAAACAGAAATGAGGCATCACACTCCCAGATCTCAAACTATGGCCATCATAATCCTTGTAGTGGAACAAAAACAGGACACATACCACTGAAACAGAATTGAAAGTCCACAACTAAATCCCCATACCTGTGGACATCTAATCTTTGATAAAGGGGCCCAAATTGTCAAATGGAGGAAGGGGGGCTCTTCAATAAATGGTCCTGGGAAAACTGGGTTGAAACATGCAAAAGAAAGAAATTGAACCACATAATCTCACCAGAAACAAAAGTCAACCATATTGTATCAAGGACCTGGATGTTAGACCAGAAACTATCAAATATTTAGCGGAAAATATTAGTGGAACACTTTCCTAAACCTCAAGGGCATCTTTGATGATACAAACTCAATTGCAAGGAAGCCTAAAACAAAAGCAAATCAAGGGGACTATATCAAATTGAAAAGTTTCCACACAGCAAAAGTAACCATCCCCCAGGGGTGGAGTCAAGATGGCGGCTTGGAGACACCACTTGGTGTGAGCTCTGCAAGGAAGCAGCTTTCAACCTGGGAATCTCAGGTGAAAGTAGGCATTTTGACCAGAGATGGAGGGTGACAGCAGTGGGAGGACAGGGTGACACCTAATAGGAGTCCACTTGTGGGTTGACAAACAGAAGCTGAAATGACAAAGAAAGTAGGAGTTTTGGCTTGGCTTGTTCTGTACTCGCCCCCCCATACCCTCCCAAAAAAAAAAAAACACCCTCAAGCTGACTGGTCTGTGGGCTGCTCTTGGCAGGCTTCCTGTGGAATTAATTTTTTTGGCCAGATTTCTGGCTCAGCAGGGGTGTCATCCAAGGAGAGTTTTTTTCTTTTCTTTTTTTTTGAAAGGGGCTGGAGCTCTATCTGAGTAACACAATAACTAGCTAATCAGAGATTTAGCCTTGCCTGGGAAAGACTACCACTCTCCCTTGATTTACCTCTGGAGTTTCTTTGATATTTGCTTCTTATAATTGTTTCATTTTGCTTGGTTTAGGTAGAGGACAAGGCTGTGTGCAGCCAATCTGGAGCATAATGACTGCTAGGGTTTATTATTATTATTATTATTATTATTATTATTTGTGTCTCATCTCCTTACTCTCCAGGTTGACCAAAATTAACTGTTGTTGCTTTTTCCATTGATAGATGATGGATGTGCTAGCCACTGTGGCAGGAACTTGCTGCTCTCTCTCTTTCTTCTCCACTTATCTTTTTCTTTCTTCCTAGATGATCCAAAAAACCCCTCTTTCTTTCACTGCATGTTTTTTCCTTTTCTTTTTATATTTACTGGCACTCATTTGTGAATTATCTTGTGGAATAAGTCTGACTCAGAGTGGTCTCTCTCTATCATTGTGTGTACCTTTCCTTTCTCTTCCCACTATCTCTAGAATTTAGAGTGGACAGTTGATTTGCATAAATGTCTATCTTGTTTTGGCTATTTTCTTTTCTTTTTCTCTTTGTTTTGTTTGCTTTTGTACTTGTACTGGAGGTGTTCCTTGGCTAACTGGTTTTGGTTGAACTGCAACAAACATTGCTAAAGTTGCTATTGTTGTACTTTCTGAGGTTTGTGAATTTATTTGTGAAAATACATTAATTTAGTGTGGCTCACTAAACTCACAACACAAAAATTGAAGAACAGGACAGAAAATTATAAAGCACATCAATAAAAAAATGGTTAAAACAAAGACAAATAAAACTTCTAACACAATGAATCAGGACAGGACCCCAGAAGAAACTCCAAATAAGTCAGAAGCAATTATATATAAGAAAAGTATCCAAAAATAATCAACCTATTAATCAAAGAAATGAGGACAACTATTGAGGAAAAGGCTATCAGAAATGGGGAAACAGCAGATGAGACCCTCAAGGAAAAATGCCAGCTACCTTGAGGTAATTAGAGAAATGAAAGCTGAAATAGCTGAGCTAAAAGGACAACTAGAAGAACAAGCTAATACTGTAAATGAACTGAAGCAGGAAGCTGACGGAAGGGAAAGAAGATTAACAGAAGCAGAAAACAGAATTAGTCAGACAGGATGAGTTAGAGAAAACAAAGAAAGAGGTAAAAGAGCTCAAAAAGAGATTGAGAAGCACTGAAAACAATAACAGAGACATATTGGATGATCTCAAAAGAATTAGCATTCGGATAATGGGCTACCAGAGGAAGAAAGAGAGGAAGGGGAAGTAAACATCCCACAGGAAATAATATTAGAAAACTTTCCAGATATAAACAACAGAAAGGAGATTAAGATTCAAGAGGCCCAAAGAGTCCCAAAGAAAATCAACCCAGACCTGAAGACACCAAGACACATCATAGTTACAATGTAAAGAAGCAAGGATAAAGAAGGGATCCTAAAGGCTGCAAGAGAAAACCAAAAATTCACATACAGGGGAAAATCCATAAGACTATCATCAGACTTCTCCACTCAAACTCTAAAAGCCAGAAGAGAATGGCAAGATAACTATTGAGCCCTCAATGAAAAAGGGTTTCAACCAAGATCCTAGCCAACCAAATACAGCAATATATCAAAAAGATTGTCCATCATGACCAAGTTGGATTTATTCCAGGAATGCAAGGATGGTGCAATATACATTAAGTCAAACAATGTCATTCACCACATTAAAAAAAGGAAAACCAAAAACCATATAATGATTTCAATTGATGCAGAGAAAGCCTTTGACAAAATCCAACACCCATTCATGCTCAAAACACTACAAAAAAGGGAATAGATGGGAAATTCCTCAAGATAGTGGAGTCCATATACAGCAAACCTATAGCCAACATCAAACTCAATGGACAGAAGCTGAAAGTATTCCCCCTCAAATCAGAGATTAGACAGGCCTGTCCATTATCACCATTACTCTTCAACATAATATTGGAAGTTTGAACCACAGCAGTCAGGCAAGAGAAAGGAAGCAAAGGAATACAGATTGGAAAGGAAGATGTCAAACTCTCATTATTTGCAGATGATACGATAGTATACATAGAAAAACCTAAAGAATCAAGTAGAAAGCTATTGGAAATTATAAGGAAATATAGCAATGTGCCAAGCAACAAAATCAATGTACAAAAATCAGTGGCATTTCTTTATGCAAACACTAAATCCAACGAAGTGGATATCCAGATATCACTCCCATTCATGATCACAGCAACATCAACAAAATGCCTAGGAATAAACCTGACCAAAGAACTGAAAGACTTATATACTGAAAATTATAAGGCACTACTCAAGAAATAGAAAATGACACCAAGAAATGGAAAGGTATCCCATGCTCATGGATTGGAAGAATTAATATCAAGATGAGTATTCTCCCCAGAGCCATATACAAATACCCAATAACGTACTACCAATCTTCTTTAAGAGAATGAGAGAGGAAAAAGTGATTGAATTTCTGAAACCTGTTGATACCGAGACCATAGGCTGAGTATATTTTCCTTCACTCTAAGCACTTAAGATGTCAAACATGTAATCAGACTAAATTTTAACAGTGTTCTCAAATTTCTAATACATTTCTAATAATGATTTGTTCTTTGGAATGTTGACTTTCCTAAAAGCTTAGGACAGAGAGACAGAAAAAACCAGTGGTGTTACTTTATAAGACACAGCTATATATAAATAATGTAAAAGCACATAAATTATGGTGAGGTTGTGTATGATACCACAAATCCTAATAATGAGATTTTCAAAGTTAACCCAATTGGCAAATAATTTGATTATAGCAATAACTATCTGTTATCTTCTTAAACCATAAGACAGCAGGAACCTCCTGCTTCCTCTATAAAGCCCATATTTCCCCCAGTCCTGGAACCTATAGGGTGGGGCTCACTTTCCTGCAAGCTTCTCTCAATTCATACCAACTGATACTGTATCTGCTAATCCCAACTTAATCAATGCAATGTGGACCACCTTGGCATGCTTCACTTAGGACTGTGTTCAGAAATGCCATGCATGTAATGTCAACCCTTCAGCCTCACTACTCAGGAGAGACCTTTCCTTTCTCATAGGATTCTCTAAGTCCATTTCAAGTAGTTCACTTCTTAACAAATCCCCAAAACCTAGATATATACCAGATCCCATGAGGCAGGGCATATGTACACATGTATTCATAAATTAGTGCAAAATATATACCTGAAATCAAAATTGCACAATAGTGTAACTCAATAAATGAAGCAAGCAACTAGAAAGACCTAAAAAGACACCATGAAGTTCCTAATAAAGTAGTTTACACTTAGACCAACTATAAAGTATAAACTATAAAATAGTTTATACTTTATACCATTCTCACCTACTTCCTATTACACTTCCCTCCATCACTGCAAAGCTAACCTTATCAAAGTAAAGACTACAAAGCTGAATAAGGGGAAGAGACTGGCATACTTTAATGATGGATAGTTAGGGAACCCTGGGATTTCCACACAGACACATTGGGCCTAGACCTTGAATATATCATTCTCTCCATTATTACAGGTCATCTCCATCAAGAACAACACAATGGACTCCTCTAAGGACCCCCATATGATCCTGCACTCAAAGTGGATCTACAACAGTAGAAAATGTTCCATCCTCTGAATGGAGGCTGGATAACATACTCTACCAACCACTTGAGGAAGATGGGTCCTGAAATTGGGGCAGCTTGGAATGTTCCTACTCATGCTCACAGAATGGGAGCTAAGACCTACAAGGATACAGAGATTACATAGAAAAAAATTACAATTGTTTATCTGGAAATAGTAAAGACCTAGAATTGCCAACACAATGTTGGAGAAAAGAAACAGAAATGGAGTTATCACACTTCCAGATCTCAAACTATATTATAAGGCCACCAAAATCGAAACAGCCTGATACTGAAACAAACATAGGTATACAGACCAGTGGAACAGAATTGAAACAAGAGAATTAAACCCCCATACCAATGGACATATAATTTTTATGAGGGAGCCCAAAGTATTAAATGGAGGAAGGATGCTTTCTTCAATAAATGGTGCTGTGGAAACAAGTTTGAGATATGCAGAAAAGTGAAAAAAAACTACTAGATATCACTGGGAACAAAGGTCAATTCCAAATAGATCAATGACCTAGATGTTAGACCAGAAACCATCAAACACTTAGAGAAAAACTTTTCTACTTAAACCTCAAGGATATCTTTTATGATACAATTCCAATGTCAAGGAAGATTAAAACAAAAATAATATATTTGAACATGTAAATCAATACTTAAAATAGTAAACAAATCGATGGGACTACATCAAATTGAAGAGCTTCTTCACAGCAAACGAAATCACCTGAAGAGACCCTTCACAGAATGGGAGAAGACCTTCACATCAAACAAGAGAGTAATAAGCAAAATATATAAAGATCTCACCAAAATTAGCAACAAAAATGCAAATAATCACATTTTAAAAAGATCATAGGACATGAACAGAATATTCATTATGGAAGATATCCAAAAGGCTAACAAAAATATGAAAAATTACTCTAGGTCACTGATTGTCAGATAAATCCAAATAAAGACAACAATGAGATACCACTTCACCCCTGTGAGAATGTTATACATCAAAAATGACAGCAGCAACAAATGCTAGAGATGTTGTGAGGACAAAGGAACCCTCCTACACTGCTGGTAGGGATGTACATTGGTCCAACCTCTATGGAAAACAGTCTGGGGGATCCTCACAAGCTAACATGGACCTTCCATATGATCCAGTAATTCCTCTCCAACAGATATAGCCTGAGAATTCAATCACACCGTGCTGGGGCTCACGTGGGGTGGCTCCAGCCAGGAGGCAAGTCACTGATTCTCCCTCCCTAGCTCAAGGGCTCAGCGATACAGAAAGGAGACACCAGGGAGTATTCTGGTAAAAACACTCATTTTATTTGGGGGGTGGTATTGGGTTTATATAGAGATTTAAACAAAGAACATTGTTCAAATATGTAAGAAATTACAGGTTTCAGGAGTGGGGCTGTAGCGCCGCGGGTTAAGCGCAGGTGGCGCAAAGCACAAGGACCGGCATAAGGATCCCGGTTCGAAGCCCGGCTCCCCACCTGCAGGGGAGTCGCTTCACAGGCAGTGAAGCAGGTCTGCAGGTGTCTATCTTTCTCTTCTCCTCTCTGTCTTCCCCTCCTCTCTCCATTTCTCTCAGCAACGACGACAACAACAATAATAACTACAACAATAAAACAACAAGGGAAACAAAAGGGAATAAATAAATAAAATAAAATATTTTAAAAAAGAAAGAAATTACAGGTTTTATAAAGGTCAGCTTGACCCTATGGTGGGGGGCTGGTATGACAAGAATTGACGTGATACGTAAAGGTCAAGACCATTAGTCTCCATGATTCAGGCAAGTTAATTATCCAAAGGCATTTGATAAAGGCATAGGGGTTAAACCAGTAAGGTGAGATAGAGAAAGAAAAACAAGCCTTGATGTAAATCATAGATATCAAGGAACATAAGGAAATAAGAGTTTTGGGATTTCTCTGATGTTTGAGGTGTATGACAGAGTGTGTTCTCCTTTGTGATCAAAAGGTGAAGTGGATGTGTGAACTTTGAGTGACTATGTGAACTTTGAGTGAATCTGAAAGCAGGCAGCCATGCAGCCTGCTAGAAGGGAGAAACTAAGAGTGAGAGGCCTGTAGGATTTCTGTGAGCTTGAGAGGCTGAGTATGGGAGACTTTTCCCTCTTGGCTCATCTCCAAGAGGAGAGAGGCTAACAAGTGGGGTGTCTTTCCAGACCTCCATCCAAGGATGGGAGAGCATCCCAAAGCTCTACCAAACTTTCACATAGTCCTACAACACGCAAACAAAAAGATACTTGTACACCTATGTTCATAGCAGCACAATTCATAATAGCTAAAACCTGGAAGCAAAGCAGGTGACCAAAAACAGATGAGTGGCTGAGACAGCTGTGGTATATATACACAATGGAATACTACTCAGCTATTAACAAAAATGAGCTCACCTTCTCTGACCCATCTTGGATGGAGCTAGAAGGAATTATGATAAGTAAGATAAGTCAGAAAGACAAAGACAAGTGTGGGATGATCTCACCTATAAACAGAAGTTGAGAAAAAAGAACAGAAAGGGGATTGCAAAGCAGAATCTGAATGAGTTTAGAGTATTGCATAAAAGCAAAAAAACTCTAGAGGGAAGGCAAGGGTAGATTTTCACCTTCACTAAAGTGGTGGTAGGGGCAGGAGGGAATGGTGTTTATATACACTCTATTAATTTGCAGTCTTATAAATAACTATTTAATCAATATGAGAGAGGAAAAATAGATTGAGTGTCTCAAAATTTTTGATGTATATACCCCAGTTATAAATATATATTCATTTAATCAAGCACTTAAGGCTTCAAATTGGTAACCTGATTGAATTTTAAGTGTGGACTTAAATTTTCAATACATTTCTAATAAGGACTTTAAAATATATTAAATCACCTATAATATTACCCAGAGAGACCAGATGTAACTTGCTGTATCACTATATTAGATAGAGCTATATGTAAATAGCATTAAACAGCATAAACTATGGTGAGGTCTTATATGATACAGAAAATTCCAACAATGTGATTTTCAAAGTCAACAAAATTTCCAAACAACTTGGTTATAAAAATAACTATTTTGAGAGGAGATCCAAAAGGCTAACAAACATATGAAAAACTGCTCTAGGTCACTGATTCTCAGAGAAATGCAAATTAAGACAACATTAAGATACTGCCTCACTCCTGTAAGAATGGCATACATCAAAAAGGACAGCAGCAACAAATGCTGGAGAGGCTGTGGGGACAGAGGAACCCTTTTGCATTGCTGGTGGGAATGTAAATTGGTACAGCCTCTGTGGAGAGCAGTCTGGAAAACTCTCACGAGGCTAAACATAGACCTTCCATATGACCCAGTAATTCCTCTCCTGGATATACCCCAAGGACTCCATAACACCCAACCAAAAAGAGGTGTGTGCTACTATGTTCATAGCAGCACGATTCATAATAGCTAAAACCTGGAAGGAACCCAGGTGCTCAACACCAGATGAGTGGCTGAGAAAGCTGTGGTATATATACACAATGGAATACTATGCAGCTATCAAGAACAATGTGACCCATCTTGGACAGAGCTAGAAGGAATTATGTAAAGTAAGCTAAGTCAGAAAGATAAAGATGAGTATGGGATGATCCCACTCATCAACAGAAGTTGACTAAGAAGATCTGAAAGGGAAACCAAAAGCAGGACCTAACTAAATTGTAAGTAGGGCACCAAAGTAAAAACCCTGTGGTGAGGGGTATACATGCAGCTTCCTGGGCCAGTGGGGGGTGGGAGTGGGTGGGAGGGATGCGTCACTGTCTTTTGGTGGTGATAACGGTATTTATGTACACTCCTAATAAAGCGTAGTCATATAAATCACTAGTTAATTAATATGAGAGGGGGAAATTATTTGTATGTCTTGAAGTTTTTAAAACACAGACTGAGTCTTTTTAGTATATAGGATGTGTATTTGATATGCGGACTCTCTCAAAAGCCTAGACCAAGTAGATCAGAAGCAACCAATAGCACAGCTATATACAAGATACTGGGTACTGTACAGCAAACCCTAACAAAAGGGCTTTGCAAAGTTAACCCAATTACCAAATAATGTGATGATAACATTAACTATCGATTGTCTTTTTGAACCCTAAGACAGCAGGAACCTCACATCTCCACTATAGAGCCTCTACTTCCCTTGTCCTTGAACCTTTGGATAGGGCCCACTTTCCCATATGCCTCTCCCAATCCATATCAAATAGTATTGCATCTGCCGATCACAACCTAATTAACACAACGATTGCCACCTCAACATGCTTCACTTCAGACTGTGTACAGAGACTTCAAGTGTGGAATGACAACCCTCCAGATTCATTACTCAGGTGAGACCTTTCCTTATATAGTATTCTTTAATTATATCCCAGGTGGTTCACTTTCTAGCAAAGACCCAAAACCTAGATATACACCAGTTTCTGTGAGAGAGAGCATATGTTCACACGTATTCATAAACTACTGCAAAATATATACCTGAAAGCAGAAGTACACTAGAGTTTGCAGCGATTACCCCCCCCTAACACTTCCTCTCCACTATTCCAAGCTTTGGGTCCATGATTGCTCAACAATTTGTTTGGCTTCGTATGTTAACTCTCTTTTCAGTCACCAGGTTCCAGATGCCATCAGGATGCCAGCCAGGCTTCCCTGGACTGAAGACCCCACCAATGTGCCTTGGAGCTCCACTTCCCCAGAGACCCCTACTAAGGAAAGAGAGAGGCAGACTGGGAGTATGGACCTACCAGTTAATGTTCATGTTCAGCGGGGAAGCAATTACAGAAGCCAGACCTTCCACCTTCTGCAACACACAACGACCCTGGGTCCATGCTCCCAGAGGGATAGAGAATGGGAAAGCTATCAGGGGAGGGGATGGGATATGGAGATTAGGTGGTGGGAATTGTGTGGAGTTGTACCCCTTTTATCCTATGGATTTGTTAATTTATCCTTTCCTAAATAAAAAAATAAATTTAAAAAAGGGAGAGGACTCAAATTAATATAATTGTAAACGATAGAGGAGGTATCACAACTGATACCACCGAAATCCAGAAAATCATGCAAAATTTCTATGAAGAACTATACGCCACTAAACTAGAAAATCTGGAAGAAATGGAAGAATTCCTAAAAAACATATGCCCTTCCAAAACTGAACCAAGAAGAACTACAAGACCTAAATACACCAATCACAGACAAATAAATAGAAACAGTTATTGAAAATCTCCCCAACAACAAAAGTACTAGACCAGATGGCTTCACCAGTGAATTCTAGAAATTCTAGAAAAACTTTCAGGAAACAGTTGATACCCATACTTCTAAAGCTTTTCCATAAGATTGAAGAAACAGGAACACTCCCTTCCACCTTCTATGAAGCCAACATCACCCTGATACCAAAAGTAGATAGGGACACAGCAAAAAAGGAAAACTACAGACCAATATCTCTGATGAACTTAGATTCCAAAATATTAAACAAGATCTTGGCCAACCGGATACAACAGCACATCAAAAAAATTATTCATCACGACCAAGTGGGATTCATCCCAGGAATGCAAGGCTAGGTCAACATATGTTAGTCAATCAATGTCATTCACCACATCAATAAAAGAAAATACAAAAACCACATGATTATATCAATAGTTGCAGTGAAAGCCTTTGACAAAATCAATACCCATTCATGCTCAAAACTCTACAAGAAATCCCTCAAGGTAGTGGAATCCATATATAGCAAACCTACAGCCAACGTTATACTCAATGGACAGAAGCTGAAAGCATTCCCCCTAAGATTGGGAACTACACAGTGCTGTCCACTATCACCATTTCTCTTCAACATAGTATTGGAAGTTTTTGCCATAGCAATCTGGCAAGAGAAAGAAAGCAAAGGAATACAGATTGGAAGGGAAGAAGTCAAACTCTCACCCTCTGCAAATGATAGGATAGTTTACATAAAGAAACCTAAAGAATGCAGCAGGAAACTACTGGAACTTATTAGGCAATATAGTAAGGTGTCAGGCTACAAAATCAATGTACAAAAATCAGTGGCATTTCTTTATGCAAACATTAAATCTGAAGAAGAAGACATCCAGAAATCACTCCCATTCACTGTTGCAGCAAAATCAAAAAATACCTAGGAATAAAGCTGGCCAAAGAAGTGAAAGACTTGTATACTGAAAACTATGAGTCACTATTCAAGGAAATAGAAACTGATACCAAGAAATGAAAAGACATCCCATGCTCATGTATTGGAAAAATTAATATCATCAAAATGAATATTCTCCCCAGAGCCATATACAAATTTAATGTGATACCCATCAAGGTTCCACCAAGCTTCTTTAATAAAATAGAACAAACACTACAATTGTTTATCTGGAACCAGAAAACACCTAGAATTGCCGAAAACAGTCTTGAGGAAAAGAAACAGAAATGGAGGCATCACACTCCCAGATCTCAAACTATATTATAAAGCCATCATCATCAAAATATCCTTGTACTGGAACAAAAATAAGCACACACTCAAGTGGAACAGAATTGAAAGCCCAAAACTAAACCCTCACACCTATGGACATCTAATCTTTATAAGGGGGCCCAAAGCACTAAATGGAGGAAGGAGGCTCTCTTCAATAAATGGTGCTTTGAAAACTGGATTGAAACATGCATAAGAATGAAATTGAGCCACCTTATTTCACCAGAAACAAAAGTTATCTCTAAATGGATTATGGACCTGGATGTTAGACCAGAAACTATCCAATAGTTAGAGGAAAACATTGGTGGAACACTTTCCCACCTAAACCTCTAGGACATCTTTGATGATACAAACCCAATTGCAAGGAAGACTAAATCAGAAACAAACCAATGGGACTACATCAAATTCAAAAGCTTCTGCACAGCCAAAGAAACTATCACACAAACAAAGCGTCCCCTCACAGAATGGGAGAAGATCTTCACATGCAATACATCAGACAAGAGACTAATCACAAAAATATACAAAGAGCTCAGGAAACTTAGCACCAAAAAAGTAAATGACCCCATCCAAAAATGGGCAGAGGATATGAACAAAACATTCACTTCTGAGGAGATCCAAAAGGCTAACAGAAATATGAAAAATTGCTCCAGGACACTGATTCTCAGAGAAATGCAAATAAAGACAACATTGAGATACTACCTCACACCAGTGAGAATGGCATACGTCAAAAAAGACAGCAGCAACAAATGCTGGAGAGGATACGGGGACAGAGGAACTCTCCTGCACTGCTGGTGGGAATGTAAATTGGTCCAGCCTCTGTGGAGAGCAGTCTGGAGAACTCTCACCTTCCAAATGACCCAGTAATTCCTCTCCTGGATATACCCCAAGGACTCCTTAACACCCAACAAAAAATATATGTGTACACCTGTGTTCATAGCAGCACAATTCATAATAGCTAAAACCTGGAAGAAACCCAGGTGCCCAACAACAGATGAGTGGCTGAGAAAGCTGTGGTACATATACACAATGGAATACTATGCAGCTATTAAGAACAATGAAACCACCTTCTCTGACCCATCTTGGACAGAGCTAGAAGGAATTATATTAAGTGAGCTAAGTCAGAAAGATAAAGATGAGTATGGGATGATCCCATTTATCAACAGAAGTTGACAAAGAAGAACAGAAAGGGAAACTAAAAGCAGGATATGACTAAATCATAAGTAAAAACCCTGTGGTGAGGGTGAGGGTGAGGGTGGATATTTGGCTTCCTGGGGTGGCAGGGGGGCATAGCTGGGTGTGTGGGAGGGGACACAGTCTTTTGGTGGTGGGAATGGTGTCTATGTACACTCCTATTAAATTTTAGTCATATAAATCACTTTTTAATTAATATGGGAGGGGAAGATTGATTGTATGTCTCGAACTTTTAAAATCACAGACTGAATCTCTTTAATACATAGGCTGAGTCTTCGACTCTCTCAAAAACCTAGACCAGGGAGAACAGAAGCAACCGGTGGCATAGCTATATACAAGATGTTGGGTATTATATAGCAAATCCTAACAAAGGGACTTTTCAAAGTTAACCCAATTACCACATAATGTGATGATAACAATAACTATCCATTGTCTTCTTGAACCCTAAGACAGCAGGAACCTCACATTTCCACGATAGAGCCTATATTTCCCCCAGTCCTGGAGCCTTAGTGTGAGGTACACTTTCCTGCATGCTTCTCTCAATTCATATCAAATAATATTGCATCTGCCAATCACAACCTAATCAACGCAACAAGTGCCACCTCAGTATGCTTCACTTCAGACTTCGGGCATGGAATGACAACCACGCTTTCAGCTTCATTACTTGGGTGAGACCTTTCTTTTCATAGTATTCTCTAATCCCATTCCAGGTGGTTCACTTCCTAACAAAGTCCCAAAACCTAGATATAGACCAGTCCCCTGAAATAGGGCATACGTTCACAAGTATCCATAAACTAGGGCAAAATATATACCTGAAAGCAAAAGTACACAATAGTCTGCAGTGAGTACCCCCAACACTTCATCTGCACTATTCCAGCCTTTAGATCCATAATGGTTGAACAGTTTGTTTGGCTTTGTATGTTAACTCTCTTTTCAGTCACGAGTTTCCAGATACTAGCAGGATGACAACCAGACTTCCCTGGACAGAGGATCCCACCAGTGTGTACTGGAGCTCCACTTCCCCAGAGACCCACCCTACTAGGGAAAGAGGGAGGCAGGCTGGGAGTATGGATTGACCAGTCAACACTCATGTTCAGCAGGGAAGCAATTACAGAAGCCAGACCTTCCACCTTTTGTAACCCACAGTGACCGTGGGTCCATACTCCCAGAGAGATAAAGAATAGGAAAGCTATCAGGGGAGGAGATGGGATATAGAGATCTGGTGGTGGGAATTCTGTGAAGTTGTACTCCTTCTATCCTATGGTTTTGCTAATGTCTCCTTTAAAATAAAATAAAAAAAAACACTTTAGATTTAGCAGGTAATGCAATATTTGAAAAAAACTATTCAACTTGGTCTTTGCATTGTGAAGGCAAAATGGACATACCTGTGTTTGAACAAATTTTTATTATTTATGAAGACTGAAATTTGAATTTTGTATAACAGTCTTATTCTTCCAGTTACTTTTCAACCACTTAAAAATGTAAAAAAAAAATCAGTCTTAAATTTTGAGCTGAATTTGACTGACAGTCCCTTATGTACAGAGTTGATTTAAATTATCAAGGTTGTCCACTATGAACATTACAGCTGAATCATCTAAAAAATCAACATGAGCATTACAGACAGTGAAGTCTGAAACTAAATTGTTGCCATGGAAATTCTACAAAGGGAATCAAAGAAAACAACAGATTGAGCTAGGCCTGTTCCTCCTTTAGGAAAATCACCTCAAAAGGAAGACTCTCATCAATGACTCACCTAAACTAAATAGCATTTTAAAATCTTTGGTAGAGATTATACTTAGTGAAATAAGGAGGTAAAATGTAACTACTAGATGATATCTCTCATATATGGAATATAGATACCTGAAATACATGAACATGAAAAAAATAGTCAAAGTGCCTCTAAGATACCATGAAATTTGAGGGGAGGGAGGCACAGAACTGATAGTGGGTGCATTATTTAATTTTAATTTTATAATCTTTTCATTTATTATTTTAAGAATGTTTTTGTATTTATAGTGGGTTGTAGGATTGTAGGATTACAGGGTAAAATCCTGTAATTTTTTATTTGTTTTGCAGGTTTATATGTATCAGTTCTCTAGAGTATACATTTGTGAAACCATCCAATAGTTTTACCATTCAATTTTTCTTTTTTTTTTTCCATTCAATTTTTCTGACTGGAGTTATTTATTTATTTGGAAGAGAGAGACAGAGAAAGAAGGCTTCATTCTGAAAGATGCAAAGCTAGGGATCAAACAGGGGACCTTGTGCTTGAGAGTCTAATGCTTTATCCAGAGTGCTTCTTCCTGGGTTCAGCTGCTCAATCAGAATTCTTATTAGTACTTAAAATCTTAAAAAAAAAAAAAAGAAAGCAACACAAACAATAAAGTCTACTATATTTGCTCAGTAAATGCACATTTTAGATCATATAGAAGACATAACTAATTTGAAATATACTTAAGATCAAAGATTGTTATTTTGCATGAATCAATTATTTGATATTTTAAAAATAATCAAGAAAATAATTATATTGAAAATAATTTGTTCATATGGAGGACATTGTTACAAAATTGGCTCACTTCATATGGTACATGTGCTAATAAGCATGTCCCATCTCCAAAACACTATTTGTATATACTTAGTCTCCTCAATTCTAGAAAGATAATGATTGACTCATTAATAATTTGCACAGACATAAACTGATCATTGACACTGAAACAAAATACACTTGTATGTCTTTATCAACACTGTTCATTCTAATCCCCACACTCATTCATCTGAAAATCAGGTAGATGGTCAGAAAGGACAAAAATACAAATTATTCATGAATAACATATACAGTTATTTTGTTCAGATCACCATCAACCCAGTTCAAACCACTATCACCTCTAATCTTTGAGTCACTACAAATATATATATATATATATATATATATATATATATATATATATATATATATATATAACTTATCTTGTATAGAGACAGAAAGAAGTTGAGAGCAGAGGAGGAGATAGTAGGGGATAGAGTAAGACAGAAATTGGGGCCAGGTGTTGGTGCACCTGGCTGAGTGTACATGTTACAATGCACCTGGGTTCCAGTCCCCAGTCCCCACCTGTAGCGGGAAAGCTTTGCAAGTGGTGAAGCAGAGCTACAGACATCTTTCTACCTCTCTTCCCTTCTATCTCCCCCTTCCCTCCTGATTTCTGACTTCCTCTATCCAACAAATAAAGAAAGGAGAGAGAGAGAGAGAATGAGAAAATGAGAGATTGAAACCTGTAGGTCTATTTCATCACTTGTGAAGCTTCACTCCCAGAGGTGGTGGAGACTGGAGACCAGGGACTTGATCCTGGATCTGTGTGCATGGCAATGTATGTGATCTCTATGAAGCATGGTCCAGACTTTATTCTCTTTTTAAAATTTAGGTCAGCTTATATTCATCAACTACACAAAACCTTACAATAGTTCCTCATATCACCCAAAATATCACTAAGACATTGATGTCCTTGCATAAACAAACCAATAGTACTCTCTAGTTCTTTCTTATGCCTAGAATTTTCTTCTGCTAAAACCTGGATGAAGCTTTGAAGTTTGTTCCTTTATTTCCTTCACATCTCTCCCTCATATGTCCCTTAAGCAAAGAGATTCTGACTCTCTAATATAACATCTTATCCCTGACCTCTTTCTTATCCCTGACCTTTTACTACTCTATTACTAGGTTTTTCTTTTCTCAACACTTAATGCCTCCTGACATCCTGTACATTCATTTGTGTAACTGTATAGTGAAACTCTCCAACCACAAGAAATGTAACATCCATAATGCTGGATAATTTGTTTATATTAATGAATGTCCCTATCACCAAGGCCAGTGTTAACTTATAACAGATATTCTATATTTTACTAAGTGAATCAATGACATCCATAGTGTTTATAAGATAAGATACTTTGTTCCCATTTTATGGGCAAGAATACCGAGGATGAAAGAGGAATGACACTTGAAAAATGTTTCAGAGGTAAGCATTGCAAAAAACAGGCCCTCAGCCTCAGAGTCATGACTCTAAAGTTAAAGTTCTTTTGAATCTAGGCATATTTCCTAAATTGGCACTGAAGGCAGAAGTTATTAATAAATATACTAAACAAATTGCCATCAGAAGTAAAGTTGTTGCTTAACATGATTTACCAAGACAGATTTTATTCTTTAAAAATCATGACTGATGTTTTATGTTCAAGAACCTTAATTTGCATGTGATGCTTATAGTCAGTTAAATTAATAAAATATTCAGAAAAATAATCATATCACTGTTATAAGAAAACTCCATCTGAATTTGAAATGCTTGGAAAATGAAAGAACAAGGAGCAAATGCCCTTTGACTAGCCACATTATAAAATAGCCATTTAATGTTCTGCTTTAAAGGAGTATAAACTAGAGGGCTTTAAGAACCACTGAGACAGAAGTGTAAGGAAACCTTAAGGAATGAAATACCACAGCTCCTCTGAATATGATCCTTGCCCATGCCAGATCTCTTTGTCCTTTTGAGAATAGGAGTTAAAAATAAAAGGAGTTAAATATTAATTTTTGCCCAACCACTTTTTATAAAGAAACCTTAATTATTATTATTATTTTAATCTTTTGTTATTTTTTTTTTACAGGAGCACTGCTCAGTTCTGGCTTAACGTGGTGCAAGAAATAGAATCTGGAAATTCAGAGCCCCAGGCCTTAGAGTCTTTTTTTTTTTTTACCATTATGCTATTGCCCCCACCACTGCCCCCCATCCCTCCAACCACTTCTGACTACTTTTCAGTAGCTGTGAGTGGCAATGCAGAAGTAAGGGTCAGTTCTAAGTCCCTCATGATCAGTCTTATTACCTGTGCCTCCTAACAAAGGACAATGGCATGGTGGGCTGCCCCTGGCTGAGTCACATAGGCATCAAGATGCAGCTACATCCCCCCTCTGCAAGGGCAGTCATTTCAAGGTCTCTAGGTAGAGAAGGGAGCATTATAGTATAAAATGAACTGTTAGGGGATAAGTGCGTGCGTGTGTGCGTGCAAAAGCGCGCGCGTTCTCTCTCTCTCTCTCTCTCTCTCTCTCTCTCTCTCTCTCTCCCTCTCAAGTGAGGAAGGGGGAGGGGAGAGCTCTCCAGATTGCAGACTGACCTATTTTCACTATGGGTTGGAGCGGTGGGGGGTTCTGCAGCCTTGCCTCCCTTACAAAAGCCCCAGATGTGCTCAGAATGACCCCAGCAAGGGCGCCAGGGCTCTCCCAGTAAGATTTCATGAGGCTAGCTATCTGACCCTCACCCCTTGCTGAGGCAAGAAAAGAGATATATGCAGTCTGTATGTGTGGATTTCTATCTTTCCCAAACTGCTTCCTCCATAAGCTCCAGCTCTGTAACTGCTTTTCCCCTCCTAACTTCGTACCAGGTCACAAATCCTTAATCTAGCTCCACTGTTCCTAGAGAATACCTCCGCCATCCCCCACCCCATCCCATCTCTTTTGCCTTCCGAATGACCCTCAATCCTTCCCCCACTCTAATCTCGGGAGTGCAGCAGGAATGCAGAGGGGGATGGGAAGGGGCTTTATTCAGCAAACTGAGAAGCAGGAACTCCTAAAATGGCTACAACAAGCTCCTTCCCATTTCAAGGACAGTAGCCAAAACTGTGGGCAAAGACAAGGGGACTGAGGCCCAAGCCAAGAAGCCAGAGTTACATGCATTTACTCACCATTCCTGATACTCCCCTTATCCACTGCATGGTGCTTGTGAAGACCTGCTTCTCTGAGACCAATGCAATTCCGATTGGCTCTGGCTGACTGATCTGGCAAGACTGGAGCAAGTGAAAACCCCACCGCCCTTCTTTCTCCCCTCCTCCAGGATGCTAAAACCCAATATCCTCAGCCCAGATCTCTCCTTCAGTCAGACTGTTCCATTCCAACTGGCAGTCTCTCCTCTGTTTCTCCACTCTACATCTATGGGGAATGTGGGGCCAGGAAGGGTGCAGGCGGGGGTTTGGGTGGTCTCCAACCAACAAGCTATTGTCATCCACCAAGGTTTGAATTCTGAGAGGTAGAGTACAAGGAGAGTATGGGGACAAACAGCTTCCAGTCAGAAGGTAGCTGCCACCTTTGCCTGCCTTCTCTGCATTAGAGTTAAATGTTGTTTATTGTGGGTTTCCAAGTTGTGTGCTCAGTGCACTGCCTTCCCCAAAGTTGCTAAGTGATATAATGGTAAAATTTAGCTAACCTATATAATAATAAGAACCTGTCCCAGTGGACCCATGCATGCCAGCATCGTCTTGCCTCATGCATTCACTCTCCTTCTGCAAAGTACCATGGGATATTCTCTCCCACCGTGTACTTTTTTGAAATTTTCATCATCATTAACACTTTTAATTCTAAGAGCAACAGTGTGGAAGCAGACATTTTAATTTCCATTTTTACAGGTAAAGAAATGGAGACTTAGAAAAGTGGAGAGATCTGTCTATGGTCACATTCAAAAAGGATAACATTCTCTTTTTCTTTCTTTTTTTTTTTCTTTCTCAAAATTGACAATAATCCTAAACATTCTATGATGCTACCAAAGGATAACATTTACATTTCATTCTCTACAGCTTTCCAAGTTTCTTTTGATATTACAGACACACACACACAAACACACACACACACACACACACAGAGAGAGAGAGATTGAGAAAGAGAGAGTTCTACCATTCTCCCTCATGTCTTAAGGACTATGAAAAGCAGCTTGCTGGTAAATTAATTTTCTATTTATTTACTTTGTTGAGAACCAGTCATAAGAACATTAAACTCAAATAGGGATATCACTGACCACTATATCTCTAACATTAGGCAATGCACCCCAACAAGCAATTCTGTGTCTGCTCAGAGTTGATATTATTGGTGTCATTCATACCCATTATTATACCATGTTGTCCTTATAATGTCTTACTAAATGTACATAGCATCAAGTGTTAATTAGCTCCAGGTTAAAGAAATGAATACAGAAGTACGGAGCTTGGAAGACATTTTGTTACAATAGCACAAACAAACAAAACAAAAGTGCAAGGTATCTGACTCCAAGATAGGGTCCATCTAAAATATGAATGCATTGGGGGCCAGGCAGTAGTACACCTGGTTGAGTGCATACATTATCATATGCAAGCATCCAGGTTCAAGCCCCTGTTCTCCACCTGCAGAGGGGAAGTTTCACAAGTGGTGAAGTAGTGCTGCAAGTCTCCTTCTTTTTTCCCCTCCCCCCTCTTTCTATCTCCCCATCTCTGTCAATTTCTCTCTTTCTCTGTGAAATAAATAAATAAAATATTTTTAAATAGGATTGCAGGGCTGAGTTGCGGCACAATCAGTAAAGTGCACATGTTACCAAGTGCAATGACAGTTTGAGCCCTGGGTGCCCACTTGCAGTGGGGAAGCATCACAAGCAGTGGAACAGGCTGCTCCCCTCTTGCCCTATTTCTCTTTATCTCTATCAAAGTATTAGCACTGGTGACAAAAACAGTAGTATTACAAAATCAAAGGTTGAAGATTCAGCAAGACAAGATGAAAATATGACCTCAGAAAGAAGTACCTGATGGTGATTATTACGAAGGCATCATAAATATGCTAAATTTAGAACATTATTGTCCCCTAATTCATAGGAAAATTTCTTCATTTCAGTCAAGTCACTGTTCTGTCTAGTCAGAGCTGGCAAAAGAACAAAGCTGCAGGCATGATTAGTACCCAACCTATGAGGTATACAAGGAGAAGCTAGGTGATCATGATCATATGACAAGTGATTCCTAAATTAAATAGAAGCTAGACTGTATGACCTTTTAGATTTAGTTTAGTACCAGTTTGTGAGTTCTAGTAACATTGACATCTAACTAGCTCTAGGAATAGTAACAGTTTTCTGTAGTTACTGAATGCTGGGTTCCTTCAACAGCTCCTTTTTCTTTTTTTTCTTTCTCTTCTTTTTAATATCTGAGGGCATATTTATTAAAATATACATGTTCTCAAAATTTTATTGGGATTAATGAATTGCATTGTATACATTTATTGGTACATATGTAAAAAATCTCAGGTTTCTGCAAAACAATCTCATCTTCAGCCTAAGTCCTAACCCACCATCATGCACCAGGACCTGCAAGTCACCACCCATTCCTGTGTCCTTTATTTTGGTGCAATACACCAAATCCAGTCCAAGTTCTGCTTTGTGTTTCTCCTTTTTGTTCTGATTTCTCAACTTCTGCCTATGAGTGAGATCATCCCATATTCATCCTTCTCTTTCTGGATTATCTCATTTAAGGTGATTTCTTCAACCTCCATCCAAGATGAGATAACAAAGCTGAATTTATCACACTTAGTAGCTAAGTAGTCCATTGTGTATATATGCCACAACTTGCTCAGCCACTCATCTGCTTTTGGATGCCTAGGTTACTTCCAGGTTTTGGCTATTACAGATTGAACTGCTATGAACATTAAGTATACACAGACCTTTTGGGATATGTGTGTTTGGTTTCTTAGGATATATCCCCAAGAGAGGAATTGTTAGGTCATATGGTAGGTCTATTTCTATCCTTCTGAGAGTTCTCCAGACTGCTCTCCACAGGGGGTTGGACCAGTTAACATTCCCATCAGCAGTGCAGGAGGGCCCCTTTGTCTCCGCAACTTTTCCAACATTTGTTATTTCTATCTTGTTTTCAATAGTGAATATTCTGTTCATATCCTCTCCCCAGTTAAGGATGGGGTGATTTGTGTTTTTGTTGCTGAAGTTGGTGAGCTCTTTATATTTTCAGGTTATTAGACTTTTGTCTGGTTTATAGCAGAAATATTTTCTGCCATTCTGCCAAGAGTCTTTGTTTTGTTGCTAGTAGACCACAGACTATTAAATACTTAGAGGAAAATATTGTCAGGATTTTTTCCCATATTTTAAGAATGATGAATTCAGAAAGCGAGATGCTCACACACGACTTCATCATGTCATCTAGGGGTTGTTTTATGTATTGTGTCACCAGCAAGTACAACAGTGATTATATCAAAGAAATCGAACAGACTTCACTGCAAATTTACTCATAAAGTCTCATATATATACTATTTCTTTCCTCCTTAAAAAACCCTCTGCTTTTCAGTTTAGTGAGGAAGTAATTTCAGAGTTTATAATAAAATTAGCCCTCAAATTAAACCATTTTTCTGTATAAAGTCTGTTTACTAGCAACTTTTTTTTCTTATTAATTGGTAGCAAATATGTTGAGAAGTTGAAAGAACGATGACATGTATTCTCACTGTCTTGGGAAAATGCACCTTATTAAACCTAATTAAAATGCACCTTATTAAGCATGATTCATTAAGCAGTTGTTCGAACATAAGCAAAGTTTTTTATCTCCCCATAACAACCCCAACCAACAAGTGACATATTTCTCTGTCATCATGCACTGTAACCCCACTACCTTCCTAGCCCTATTTCTGTCTACATTTAGAGTTCTTTGGTCTGCTGCAATAGATCACAAATAATCTAAGTTTTACCCTATGATTTCTCTTTCTTTCATTATTTTTTGTAAACTGCCACCCGAGTTATTGCTGGGGCTTGCTGCCAGTACTACAAATCTACCACTTCTAGTGGCCTTTTCTTTTTCTTCTCTTTTTCTACTTCATTTGATATAACAGGGAGAAATTGATATTGAAATAAAGAGACATAAGGAGAAAAATAGACACTTGAAGACCTGCATCACCATTCATAAGGTGTCACTCCCTGCAGGAACCTTCCACATGGTATTGTGGCACTCAGTGAGATGGACCATTGCCAGGAGACCTCTTTATTTTGTTCTTAAGTCATACCTAAGTGATATTATTTGGTATTCATCTTCCTCCTGTTTTTTCTCATTTATCAGTATTCCTTCAATTTTGGGCCAAGATGTAGCAAATGAGTATATTTCATCATTTTTTAAACATCTGAATACTATTCCATTGAGAACACAGCTGACTTTTTGTTGGAAAGAAAAGAAAAGAAAAGAAAAGAAAAGAAAAGGAACATCGGTGAGAGGTGTAGTTTCTTCTCAAAGTTCAGCTCAGTGGACTAGTGGATTGAATTAATCCAATTAGTCCTAGGGCTGGCCCTGGGAGAACAGAGAGGTCTCTCTCCTTCTAGCTTGTTCAGATGAAGATTCAGTTCATAATGTCTCCTCGTTTTTGGATAGAGTTGTTTATTTTATTCTTTCTGAGTTTGGTGAGTTTTTTTATGGATTTTGGTTATTTATCATTTTAATGATCGGTTAATGATTTATTGTGTTGTCATTGACACAAAGGTACAATTTCATTATGCACCAGGACCCCAAAGTTTTTTTTATGCCCCTCACTCCTCACCCTTCCTCAGAATCCTTTGTTGAGTCTCAATACACCATGCCCAGCGCACATATCACTTTGTGTTTTCCCCTCCTGTTATTATTTATTATGTCCCACTTATAAATGAGATCATTCAATCCTTTGCATCATCTTGGATGGAACTTAAAAGCATCATGTTAAGTTAGATTTTGGTTATTAGCCCTTGGTCCATTGTATAACTTATAAAGATCTTCTTGTAAACTATGGGGAATCTCTCTGTTATAGCCATGATTCCTTTTGCTGTGCAGAAGCTTTTCAGCTCAATATAGTCCCATTGGTTTATTTTTGCTTTGCTTTCCTTACAAATGGATCTGAGTCACTGAAGTTGTTTTGAAAGTTTGTATTGGAAAGAGTTCTGCCAATGATTTCTTCTATTTCTTTTTATGGTTCCTCACCTAACATCTAATTATTTGATTAATTTGAAATTTACTTTTGTGTGTGGTGAGATCTAGTGCTCCAGTTTCATTCTTCTACATGCTTTGGCCCAATTTACCCAACACTATTTGTTGAATAAACTCTCCTCATTATACTTAATGTTTTCCCCATCTCAATAAAAAATTAGATGTTTGGCAGGAAGTGTGGCTGTGGAGTAAGAGTAAAAAGAACAGACTTTACCCCCAAACAAAAAAATACTGGCAGCTATCAAACTTAACACATCTCAAGAAACTATAACTGAGACAATAGCCAAAACATTGCATCCTCAGCTTGTTGGTATGCTTCTAAATTCTGCTTCTAAAACCCCTTCTGTCACATTACTTGACGTTGTGGTCTATTTACATGGTCATTCTGTTACATTGGTTTAATCCTCACTCCCCCTGCCTCCGGGACATTGGTTTGGCCCTTGCTCCCCCTGCCTCTGGGAAATTTGGTTTAAGCTGGTTCAAGCTTCTTTCTTCTCCCCATAAGTACTTCCTTGTTCCTGACTCTTCTGCCGGAGGAGAGATTCAGGAGAGAATTGTGTTGTGATTAGGTTGTTGGACTGCATCCCTGTTCGTGAATAAAGATTGAACTGCATTCTCAGCTCAGCCATGAGTCTCTGGCTGTCTCTGCCTCCCGCCCGCGAAGCCAGCCCGGCAAAAACGACAGGTGCTAGCATGTGTGATTGGGGAGAAAATGGGTATAGGATTGAAACAAAATACATAGAGGTTAAGAGCTTCAGCAGAGGGTGTTGGGCAGTCACACACTGGATTAAGTGCACATAGTACAAAGTGCAAGGACCTGCTCACAGATGCTGGTTCAAGTCCCCTGGCTCCCCACCTGTAGAAGGGTCTCTTCAAAAACAATGAAACAGCTGTGCTGGTGTAATCTTTCTCTCCCCTCCTCTCTCAATTTCTCTGTCCTATCCAAGAAAATGGGAAAATGACTTCCAGGAGCAGTGGATTCCTAGTGCAGACACCAAACCCCAGTGTTAACCCCAGAGGCAAAAAAAAAGCCTCCAGCAGAGGACAATGTCATTTCTCCCCTAATAACCAGTCAGAGTAGCACAGAGTACAGATGGTGAGAGGAGGGGATCTTTGAGCCTTTAATCCATGAACTCAGGGATGTTAGCCTACTGAACTACTAACAAGGACACACCACAATAGCAGGGAACATTTCTAATCAAAAGCAGTCACCAAACTAAGGCAGAAAAACATAAAGGTAATTTGCTACGACTGACAGCTAAGTGGTAAATTGAGCCCCACTTCTCTGAACACAGCAGCTCTATAGCAGTAAAACTCTGAGGCTATGATTCAAGCTGAAATCCTGAAGAGAAGTCATATATATACCACATGTGGTACAAAACAGTTCAGGGAAATAATAAAACAATCCCAGGCTTCACCATCAACCACCCAACATATAAACAATTTCTCAGGCTGATATTGGAAGGAAATAAGTTCCATACAATGGTGGAGTTTTCAGGCTTTCATCATACTTCTCTTCACAAGGAGTGAAAGGACACATTTAAAGTAGTAAAACACATTCAAAGTAATACATTCAAAGTAATAAAAGAAACATTCAAAGTAATAAAAGAAAGAAAATTCCAGCCGCAGATCCTGTATCCTGCAAAATAACCCTTCAAATGTAAGAAATACATCAAGATCTTCTTAATCATGCAAACACTAAAGGAATTTGACACTTCACCACTGTCAACCCAAAAGTTCCAAGAACTACTAAATGGAACTCCAGGAAACACACATCCAAAAAACAACAACAACAACAACAAAAAGAGAAGTAAAATGCAAGTTTGTCAATCTTGTATAATTTTTCAAAGAACCAACATTTTGCTTCATTGGTCTTTTGTATAGTTCTCTTATATTCAATGTTGCTTATTTCTGCTCTAATTTTGAGAAAGAAGAACATAAAGGGAAAATAAAGCAGGTTTTGACTAGTCTGGAGTAGAGAACCAAAGTAAAAACCCTGGGGTGAGAGTGGGGGTGGATGTTGGACTTCATGGGGCAGTGGGGGAGTGAAGGGTGCAATAGGATGGGACACAGACTTTTGGTGGTGGGAATGGTGTTTATGTACACTCCTATTAATTTGTAGTCATATAAATCACTAATTAATATGAGAGGGGAAAATTGATTTTATGTCTCAAATTTTTAAAGACCAGACTGAGTCTTTTTAATACATAGGCTGAGTCTTTGATATGTTGACTCTTTCAAAAGCCTAGACCAGGGAGAACAGAAGCAACCAGTGGCACAGCTATATACAAATAATGTCAAAGGACACAAATTATGGTGATTTGGGGTATGATACAGCAAATCCTAATAAAGATATTTTTTTCAAAGTTAACCTAATTGCCAGATAATGTGATTATAGCAAAAACTATCTATTGTTTACTTAACCCTAAGAGAGCAAGAACCTCACATTTCCTCTATATAGAACCTGTATTTCCGCCAGTTCTGGAACTTCTAGGGTGGGGCTCACTTTTTTTTTCTCTCAATTCATAACAAATGATATTGCATCCCACTGATCCCAACTAAACCAACGCAATGAGTACCACCTCAGTATGCTTCACTTCAGACTGTGTCTAGAGACATCAGGCATGAAATAACAACCCTTCAAGCTCATTACTCAGGTGAGACCTTTCCTTTCATAGTATTCTCTAATTCCATTCCAGGTGGTTCACTTCCTAACAAAGTCCCAAAACCTAGATATAGACCAGGTCCCGTGAGATAGACAATATGTTCACATGTATCCATAAATTAGGGCAAAATATATACCTGAAAGCAAAAGTACACAATAGTCTGCAGTGAGTCAGTATAAAGTTACTAATGAAATAGTATCTAATTAGATTTAGATGCCCTCTTTACCTACTTCCTAATACAGTTCTCTCATTCACTCCAAAGCTAACCTTAGCTAAGCAAGGACTACAAAAGTTGAATAAGGGCAGGAGACTGGCATATGTTAATGATGACTCTTTAGTCACTGTCAGGTCACCCCATCAGCTGGGGCCCTATTCAGGGAATCCTGAGATTCCCAAACAGACATGATGGGCCTAGATCTCAAATAAATCACTCTCTCCATTGTTACTGGTCATCTCTATCAAGAACAACACAATAGACCCCTTTGTGCCCCCCCACAGAACCTTGACCTCAACTTGGATCAACTATGGTAGAGAATTTTTCATCCTCCGAAGGGAGGATGGACAACATATTCTATGCTACACCTGAGGAAGTTGGGTCCATATTGGAGCAGCTTGGAATGTTCATGCTCATGACCACAGAATGTGAGCTTAGACCTACAGGGATGGAGAGGTCACATAGGCTCCTAAATTGAATAAGGGCCCCAGACCAAATCAAATCAATGGGGTTTACAGTCGACAATACTTATACACCTTTCCCATATTAGGGAGCTACTCTCTTCCCTGATCCAGCTTTGTAGTCCTTTTCTAGCCATGACATCATATCCCTAGACAGTAACTTGGATCCACTTGCATATCAGATTTCAGGCTCAGGGGAAAAAACCAAACTAGTATAGTCACAGACCCTTTGAAATATAATTAAAATATTCCTACTAGCTATCTACAAAATGGAAGACCTCCCAACTCTTCATCTGCACTATTCCCGCCTTTAGATTCATGACTGTTCAACAATTTTTTTGACTTTGTATGTTAACTCTCTTTTCAGCCACCAAATTCCAGATGCTAGCATGATGCCCAACAGACTTCCCTGGACAGATAACCCCACCAATGTGTCCTGGAGCCCGGCTTCCCTAGATCCCCACCCCACTAGGGAAAGAGAGAGGCTGACTGGGAGTGTGGATCAACCTGTCATCGCCCATGTTCAGCGGGGAAACAATTACAAAAGCCAGACCTTCCACCTTCTGCATCCCACAATGACCTTGGGTCCATACTCCCAGAGGGCTAATGAATAGAAAAGTTACCAAGGGAGGAGATGGCATAAGGAGATCTGGTGGTGGGAATTGTGTGGAGTTGTACCCCTCTTATGCTATGGTTTTGTCAATGTTTCCTTTTTATAAATAAAAAAATAATAAATATATATATAAAAGAAATAAAATTGTATCAAATAATTCATAATACATATTTGGTAAAATTAAAACTTTTATGATAATAGTTTATCAATAAGTATGGAAAACAGGTAAATTATTTCAACTTGAAGCCTTTCCATTTCTATACTAACTGTATAAAACACAAAAGATAAAAGATTTATATTATTTGAAGAGCATTAACTACATAATGTAATGGTGGAAGTCTGATGATTTTCCTGGTCAGATGGAAATAAGTTAAGTATCCTCAAGAAATGTATGTATTATCAAACTCACAGAACTTTTCAAGACTGAACAGAAAGAAATAGATTGCTTGAACAGACCAACAACAAATGAGCAAACTGTACTACAAAGTTTTGAAAGCAAAAACAGAGATATGCAGGATGACATTAAAGAAGAAAGAGAGGGGTCAGAGGGTAAATAGCATAATGGTTATGCAAACACACTTTCATGCCTGAGGCTCCAAGGTCCCACTTTTAATACCCTGCACCACCATAAACCAGAGCAGAACAGTACTCTGGTTAAAAAAAAGTAACAAAGAAGGAAGAGACTCATTATTAATCAGCCAGAAGAGGGAAAGGATAGAAAATAACACATATTGTATGAGATAATAGCATAAAATACAAAGTAAGCGAAAGAGAGAGCATAAAAATTGAAGAAATCCAGAGAATTCAAAATATATTCAACCCAGATCTATGTACAACGAGGCATAAGAAAATTAAATTATTAAATATTTAAAGATAATATAGAGATCCATAAAACACCAATAAAAAAGCCAAATAGAAGGAATTTTCTAAGATTACCAAGCCCCTATTAAGCTTAGGAGCCTATGTGACGTCACATCTGCATCCCTATAGATCTGAGCTCACATTCTGTGGTCACAGTAGGAATAATCCAAGTTGGCCCAATTTCAGGACCCATCTCCCTCATGTGGAATATAGAGTATGTTGTCCAGCCTCCCTTAGGAGGATGGAACATTCTCTACCATTGTTGATACACATGGGGGCCTATAGGGGCCCACAAAGGGGTCTGCTGTGTTGTTCCTGATAGAGATGACCGGTAAAAATGGAGAGAGGGATTTATTCTAGGTCTAGTCCCATCATGTCTGTTTGTGAATCTCCGGACTCCCAGATGATGGGGTAGCCTGATAGTGACTAAAAAGTCATCATTAAAGTATGCCAGTCTCTTGCCTTTATTCAGCTTTTGTAGTCCTTACTTTGATAAGGTTAGCTTTTGAGTAACTGTGGAAAAGATAATAGGAAGTAGGTGAGAAGGTTATCTAAGTCTTAGTAAACACTATTTCATATGAACTTTATGATGTACTTTTAGGTCTTTCTACTTGCTTGCTGCAAAAACTGACTCACTGAAGACTATTGTGTACTTTTGCTTTTAGGTATATTTTGCCCATAGGCTGTTTGGAATATAACTAAAATAGGACTACTAACTATCTACAAAACGGAGACTCCCCAAATCTTCATATGAACTTTTCCAACCTTTAGGTTCATGATTAGTCAACAATTTGTTTGACTCTATATGTTAACTCTTTTTTCAGCCACCAGTTCCAGATCCTAACATGAGGCCAACTGGACTTCCCTGGGCAGACCACCCCACTAATGTGTCTTGGATCCCAATTTCCCCAAAACCCCATTCTACTAGGGAAAGAGAGAGGCAGGCTGGGAGTATGAATTGACCTGCCAATGCCCATGTTCAGCGGGGAAGCAATTATTGAAGCCAGACCTTCCACCTTCTGTACCTCATAATGACCCTGGGTCAATGCTCCCAGAGATATAAAGAATAGGAAAGCTATCACGGGAGAGGATGGGATACAGAGTTCTGGTGGTGGGAATTGTGTGGAGTTGTACCTCTCTTATCCTATGTTTTTTGTTAATGTTTCCTTTTTATAAATAAAAATTTTAAAAATTACCAGGAGATTTCTTAACAGAAAAGCAAAAAGACATATATGGGGGGGGAGACATAGATAAAACAGAAATGTTTGCTTTCATCCAACAATTCTCTACTACATCAGATTGCCATTTGAAGGGGGAAAATTCCCTGAAAAGAAACAAAGAAATCGATTATCACCAAACCTGCTCTAAAACAAATTATCCAATGTCATTTATGAATAATAATAAAAGTGTCACAAATACAGGCTAATATCTCTTATGAACATAGATGCTAAGATACTGGAAAAATTCTATCCAGCCCAATATAGCAGAACATTAAAAATATTGTACATCACTACCGAGTGGGATTTACCCCAGAGATGCAAGGCTGTTTCAATATATGCAAGTCAGTAAAGATGATACATCACACAAACATAAGCAAAAGTAAAAATCACACTATTATTACAATAGATACAGAGAAATCTATTTGCATATGATATAACCATATACACAGAAAATCCAAAATAGAGCAACAACACAAGACTCTAAGGGCTGCCCCAATGATATGGAACCACAGTGCCCCTTTATTGACTTTTCCTGGAATTTCAGGCAGCTGATCACTGGCTTACAAAGACTTTTTACCAGAAATTTCAGCCTCAACCAGTATCTACACCCTAAAGTGATCAACAGTTACAGTGAAAACTCCATGACTATTACAGCTGCATCACAACTACTACTTCTACACACAGAATGTAAAACCTGACTCAGGCTTCATTGCCAAACCCTACCTGACAAGTGCATTACTGTCAGAGAAAACTGTGGACTGATCATATTGTTCAGTTACTTGAGGGTTGCTCAGTGGGACTGACTTAATCTGTTTAGAGGGAAGCCGGTGTGCCCTACTTTCATCTCAAGTAAAGCAAAGCCCTATCTCTGTGGGGTTCCTATGAGAGCCTTTTTCTGGGACTCATCTATATCTGCAGATGAAACAGGTTCCACGTAGCCTCACAGAGATACATACATTGAAGACGGCATACCTATATAGGTAAACAACCAGGAAACAAATTTCAAAAGACATCAGATATAATGGCCAGACAAAAAGAAAGTATGTAGCGATGAACCAGGACACATACCCAGGAAAAATAATCACAACAAATGAACAACTATATGTCACCAAGCTAGAGAACTTGAAAAAAATATAAAAGTTCCTAGAAAAATATACCCTTTCAAATTTGAACCAAGAAGAACTAGAAAACATGACAAGGCCAATTACAGCCAAATAAATTGAAACAATTATCAAGAACCTTCTCAACAATAAAATTTCAAAACCAGACGGTTTTACAAATGAATATACAAAAAAGTTCAAGGAAGAGTTAATACCTATATGTTTTATTTATATTTTTAATTTGTATTTATTTATTATTAAATAGAGACAGAGAGAAATTGAGGAGAAAGGGAGATAGAGAGGGAGAGAGACAGAGAGACACGTGCAGCCCTGCTTCACCACTTTTGAAGCTTCTCCCCTGTGGTGGGGACCAGGGACTTGAACCTGGGTCTTTGAGCACTTTAATGTGTGAGCTTAACAAGGTGCACCACTGCCTGGGCACACGTATTTTTTTTATTATTTATTTTAGTATTATTTTTGATTATTAGTTATTACATAGATAGACAAGATTGTGGAATAAGAGGGGTAAAATTCTCACCACCAGAGTTCCCTATCCCATCCCCTTAATTGGAAACGCTAGAAGAAGAATTGGAAGTGTCCCTATTTTTCCCTCTGGGAGTGTGGACCAAAGATCATTACGGCATTCAGAAGGTGGGAGGTCTGGCTTCTGTAATTGCTTCTCCCCTGGACATAGATGTTGATAGGTCAATCCATACCACCAGCCTGTTTCTATCTTCCACTAGTAGGGTAGGGCTCTGGGGAGGTAGGATTCCAGGACACATTAGTGAGGTCAAGATTGAATATACAGGAATATAGCTTCTCATCTTCTATGAAGCTAACATCATCTTGATAACAAAAGCAGACAGGAACACAACAACCATAAAAGAAAACTACAGACCTATCTCTGATGAATATACATGCTGAAATACTGTGCAAAATTCTAGCTAACCAGATACAGAAGTATATTAAAAAGAACACGAATAAGTAGGACTTACCCCAGGGATGCAAGGATGGTTTAATATATATTCAATGCAATCCACCACATCATTAAAAACATGAACAAATACCTGACATAAAACCTGATTACTTGAACTGAAATGATTACTTCAGTAGATACAGAGAAAGCCTTTGACAAAATTCAACATCCCTTCATGATTAGAACACTATAGAAATGGGAAGAGATGGAAAATTACTGAACCTAGAGAAGTCCATATACAATAGCCTACAGGCAACATAATACTCAGTGGTGAGAAACTGAAAATATTCATACTTATATCAATCATTAGGCAGGGCTGCCAACTACTATCATCACTGTTAAACATAGTGCTAGAAATTTCTTGTCATAGAAATCAGGCAAGAGCAAGGCATTACAGGGATACAGATATAAAGAGAAGTCAAATTCACTATTTGCAGATGATAAAATAGTATATATAGAGATAATTATCCTGCATCCATGCTCCCAGAGGGGAAAAGAATAGAAAAACTTCCAGTGGACAGGATGGGATACTCCCTGGTGATGGAAATTGTACCCCTCTTTTCCTATGTTGACCATTATTAAATCAATAAAAATATTTTTTTAAAAAACCTAAACAATCCAGAAGGATAGGAATAATTAATATCATCAAAATGAATATTCTGTCAAGAGCCATGTAGAAATTTAATGTGATACCCATCAAAGTCCCACCAAGCTTCTTTAAAAGAATAGAACAAAAATTACAATCATTTATCTGGAACTAGAAAACACCTAGAATCGCCAAAACAATCTTGAGGAAAAGAAAAAGAAGTGTAGTCATAACACCCCCAGATGTCAAACTATATTATAATGTCATAATCATCAAAACAGCCTGGTGCTGGAACAAAATTAAGTACACAGACCAGTGCAAAAGAATTGAAATCCCAGAACTAAATCCCCACACGTATGAACATCTAATTTTAGATAAAGGGGGCCAATATATTAAATGGAAGAAGGGGAGGGAGGGGTAGGGCAATAGTGCAGCGGGTTAAGCACACATCATGCAAAGCACAAGGACCAGCTTAAAGATACTGGTTCGACTCCTGCAGGGAGGTTGCTTCAGGGGCAGTAAAGCAGGTCTGCAGGTGTCTCTCTTTCTCTCACCCCTGTGTCTCCCCTCCTTTCTCAATTTCTCTCTGTCTAAAAACAACAACCATGACAACAACAATAATAGCGACAACAACAAGGATAAAAAATGAGAAAAAAATGGCCTATAGTAGCAGTGGATTTGTAGTGCAGGCACCGAGCTCCAGCAATAACCCTGGAGGCAAATAAATAAATAAATAACAAAATAAATTAAAAAGAAGGGGAGTGAGAACATGGGCTTCTCCTTCTCCAAAGAAGAGATCCAAAAAGTTGATAGATATATGAAGTATGCTAAAATACACCGATGATCATGGAAAAACAAATCAATGCAACAATTAAATACCACTTTACACTTGTGAGAATATTATACTTTAGAAAAGACAGAAGAGAGTCAGGAGGTAGCACAGTGGATTAAACTCACTTGTCACAAAGCGCAAGGACTGGCACAAGCATCCAGGTTCGAGCCCCTGGCTCCCCACCTGCAGGGGCGGCGCTTCATAAGCAATGAAGCAGATCTGCAGGTGTCTATCTTTCTCTCCCTCTCTCTGTCTTACCCTTCTTTTTTAATTTTTTTATTTAAGAAAGGATAAATTAACAAAACCATAGGGTAGGAGGGGTGCAACTTACCCTTCTATCTCCATTTCTCTCTGTCCTATGCAACAACGACGACATCAACAACAGCAACATTAATAACTACAACAACAAAAGCAACAAAAGGGAAGAAATAAATACAATATTTTTTAAAAGAGAGAAAAGACAGAAACATCAACTATTGGAGAGAATTTAAGGGTGAAGAAACTCTCCTACATCATTATGGAAAACAGTCTAAAAATTTCAGAGTGCCAGATATGGATCTACTGTATGACCTAGCAATTTCTCTTGGGAATATATACAAAGAAAATAAAGAAATTTATCTGAAGAGACCTGTGCCCCCCTATGTTCATAGCAGCACTATTTGTTATATCCCAAACTTGGAAGCAACCCTGAAATACAACAACAGATGAATTACTAAGAAAGTTAGAGTACATATATGCAATAGAATACTACATTACTAGCTGTTAAAAATGATGAAGTCATATCCTTTGCCATATCTTGAATGCACCTCAAAGGTATCATATTGAATGAGATAAACCAGAAAGAGAAAGATTGATGCTAATTATCTTGCTCATCAGTGAAAATTAAGAAGCAAGGAAGTAAAACTTAAGGTGGAATTTGGACTACACACGGTGGGAGAAGGAGCAAGAGGTATAGGATAGAGTTGTGCTGGAGTTCTGGGGCATGGTTATGAAAAAGGGCCTAGGTTGGGGGAAAGAGTTTATTGCAGACATTAGTCATGGGAAGATGAGGGGTTGTACTTATGTGTCAACAACCAAAACTACCATTACCACCACCACCCCCTAAACAAAGGGAAAAAAGAGAAAATATTCAAACGTGAACAAGTGCAGTGAAACTGCATATGCATAGGACACAAGCTCTGTAACAAACAACAAACTTTAAAAGCAAAAGTCTGTATCCCTTTCCATCACACCAGAGAAATCATGAGACACTTTCCATTTTTTCTCAATAAGTATTTAGTATGAGAGTGTGTAAATGAAGAAATAATAATTGAATGAAGAAATAATGACAAGAAGTAGGTCATGTATGAAGGCACATTCAGAGTGAGTTCCATGTTGTGGTGTGTGTGTGTGTGTGTGTGTGTGTGTGTGTGTGTGTGTCCATGTCTTCAGGGAAAGTCCCGTCCTTGGGCATTATTAATTGGGGGAGAATAGTGAAAAGTAATTTATATCACTAAACACACCTAAGCATCAGAAGCTGTGGCAAACATTGTCCATACATTCTGATTTATTAAACCCTTTGATCTGTGAAGCAGATGTTACCCAACATCTTATTCCTCAGATGAGAAATCTGATATTCAAAGAAGGTATGCAACTTAACCAAGGTAACAGAAAAAATGGGAACTGAGGTTTGACTAACTCCAATGCTTATACTCTTTACACTTTTCTAGTTTACCTTGGAAACTTCTAAAATATAAGACCAGAATACATGATTAGTAATTAGGTGGGAGAAACCTAAAAGTAGGGTTTCTAAGGAGGTAAAAAGACAGGTTTAGAGTTGTAGAAATGAGACTAAAGTCCTTCATTTAGAGCAGGATGGAGTCAAAGCAGGTACTAAACAAAGTAGGAATGAAATCTTTATACCAGGAATATAAAAGGAACTGAGTAGCAACTGACTTAGCACATGGGACCTTGACATCATCCTTCTTCCTATGAATATTTTTAGCTTAAGTGTCTGTTTGGGACCTTGAGAAGCAGAGTTGCAAAGTGGAAACCACTTATATCCCAGAGGTGAGAGTGAATTCTAAGGTGATAGCAGTACTTTTTTCAATCTAAAGGGCACAGTTTTCTGTCCATGGACTATAAAGAATCCTAGGATGTTCTCTAACTCTGATTTGAGTGGGAAGTCCATTTAGGAGTGGTAATCTACTCTTTACAAATAGTATAGTAAGGGGTCAAGTCTGATGCACTTGACAATAGAGAGGTAGCAGTCAATAAAAAAAATCTGGGAGTCGGACTTACTTCTTATGCTAGAACAGTAAGTAAACAATCATTAAATGCCCTGTATTAGAATCCTGGACCACATGTCCCAAGGAATTGTGAAACTGTGCCATATTCTGATGCAGAGGTCTTAAAAAGCATCACAAGCAACTTGTTTCCTACTTCTTTAATGACTTAGTACACATCTAGTCTCATTAAGGGGAATAAGTGTCTATAAATCTTTGTTCTTCTTTCTTTAATTTGTAATTAATTAATTTATAAAATGGAAACACTGACAAGACTATAGGATAAGAGGGGTAGAATTCCCACCACCAGAGCTCCATATCCCATCCTCTCCCCAATAGCTTTCCTATTTCCTCGTAGTAGTATGGACCCATGGTCATTATGGGGTGCAGAAGATGGAAGGTCTGGCTTCTGTAATTGCTACCCCTCTCAACATGGGAGTTGGCAGGTAGGTCCATACTCCCAGCCTGTCTCCTTATTTCCCTAGTGGGGCAGGGCTCTGAGGAAGTGAAGCTCCTGGACACTTTGTGGGGTCATCTGCCCAGGGAAGTCTGGTTGGCATCATAGTAGCATCTGGAACCTGGTGGCTGAAAAAAAAGTTAACATAGAAAGCCATACAAATTGTTGACTAATCGGGAGTCGGTCGGTAGCGCAGCACATGTGGTGCAAAGCGCAAGGACCGGCAGAAAGATCCTGGTTTGAGCCCCCAGCTCCCCACCTGTAGGGGAGTCGCTCCACAGGTGGTGAAGCAGGTCTGCAGGTGTCTCTCTTTCTCTCACCTTGTCTGTCTTCCCCTCCTTTCTCCATTTGTCTCTGTCCTATCTAACAATGACAACATCAATAACAACAATAATAACTACAACAACAATAAAAAGACAACAAGGACAACAAAGGCAAGATAAATGAATAAAATAAAAAAAACAGATTATTGACTAATCATGAACCTAAAGGCTGGAATAGTGCAGATGAAGGTTTGGGGTCTCTGTTTTGAAAATAGCTAGAAGGTTTATTTTAAGTATAGTCCAAAGGGCCCATGACTTTATTAGTTCTTGACTTAGCATACATCTGATATGTAGGTGGACCCAAGTTATTGTCTGGGGAGATGATGTCATGGATGGAAAAAGGGATAGAAAGCAGGATCGGGGCAGAGAGTAGCTCCCAAAT
Organism: Erinaceus europaeus; assembly: GCF_950295315.1. Lineage (NCBI taxonomy): Eukaryota > Metazoa > Chordata > Mammalia > Eulipotyphla > Erinaceidae > Erinaceus > Erinaceus europaeus. The sequence goes on along the minus strand of NC_080185.1, from coordinate 82,830,955 downwards.
ATGATGGGAAAAGTGTATAAATATTATTGACTGTAAACCCCAATCGATTTGATTTGGGGCCCATATTCAGCACAGAAGCCTATGTAACCTCTACATCCTTATAGGTCTGAACTTGCATTCTGTGGTCATCAGTAGGAAAATTCCAAGTTGCACCAATTTCAGGACCCATCTTCTTCAGATGGTAGATAGAATATGTTATCCAACCCTCCTTTCGGAGGATGGAACATTCTCTACCATTATTGATCCACATTGAGAGCAAGGTCCTATGGGAGCCCCCAAAGGGATCCATTATGTTGTTCTTGATGGAGATGACCATGATAATGGAGAAAGGAACCTATTTGAGGTCTAGGCTCATTGTGTTTATATGGGAATCCCAGGACTCTCTGACTAGGGCTCCAACTGATGGGGTAGCCTTATAGTGACTAAAGAGTCATCATTAAAGTATGCCAGTTTCTTGCCCTTGTTCAGCTTTTGCAGTCCTTACTTTGATAAGGTTAGCTTTGGAGTGACTGAGGGAAGTGTAACAGGAAAAAGGTGAGGAGAGTATCTAGGTCTAAGTGGAAATTATTTCATTAGGAACTTTAAGGTGTCTTTTTAGTGTTTTCTACTTGCTTGCTTCTATTGACTCACAGCAAACTATTCTGCACTTTTGCTTTAAGGTATATATTTTGCCCTAATTTATGGATGCATGTGTACATCTGCCCTATCTCATGGACCTGGTCTATAGCTAGGTTTTCAGGCTTTATTAGGAAGTGGACCACCAGAAATGGAATTAAGGAGTCCTATGAGAAAGGAAAGGTCTCACCTGAGTAATGAAGCTGAAGGGTTGGCATTCCACAGCTGACATCTCTGGACACACTCCGAAGTGAAGGATGCTGAGGTGGTACTCATTGCATTGAATAGGTTGAGATCAGCAGTTGCAGTATCAGTTGGTATGAATTGAGAGAAGCATACTAGGAAGTGAGCCCCATCCTAGAGGGTCCAGGACTGGGAGAAATTTGGGCTTTAAAGTGCAAGGTTCCTGCTGTCTTAGGGTTTAAGAAGGCAATAAATAATTATTACTATAATCCAATTATTTGGCAATTGGGTTGACTTTGAAAATCCCTTTGTTAGGATTTGCTGTATCATACATGACCTTACCATAATTTGACATATATTATTATAGAGTAATGCCACCAGTTTCTTCTGCTCTCCTGGTCTAGGAGAGTCAACATTTCAAAGACTCAGCCTATGGTCTGTGGTGACTATAAATCTTAGTGCAAGTGAGTCTGAATAGATAAGGATTTGTTCTAGAAATAAAGTAAAATCATATTGTGGTATAGTAGAAAGTCAGAAGATTGGATGTCTAAATTATAATTGATATAAACTAATGTCCTGTCTGAGTTTTTTCCCCATTCATAAGGCAAAGACTCACGAAAGACATGTCTCTGATATCTGATTACTGTAAAAAATGGCGACTAATCCCCAGCACTGCAAAAATGGTATCATCTGTTTTCCATCTACACCATGCCTCGGCCTCGCGTGAGCTTAATGTGCAGCTTGGCGATACGAGAATCCGGCATGAAGCCCAGCCAGTCTATCTTGGTGTTACTCTCGATCGCACTCTGTCATTTCACAAACATCTCATAAAAACTGCAGCAAAGGTGGGCGCGAGGAATAACATCATTGCAAGACTGGCCAGCTCCTCATGGGGCACAAGCGCTTCCACACTACGATCATCATCTCTGGCATTATGCTATTCCACTGCAGAATACTGTGCCCCAGTATGGTTGCGTAGCCCCCATGTCCACTTGGTCGATTCCAAATTATATTCCTCCATGAGGATAATTTCTGGAATCATCCGTTCCACCCCGGTTCCATCGCTGCCAGTTCTTAGCAACATCGCCCCGCCAGATATTCGTCGGGATGCGGCATCATCTAAGTTCATTTCCCACATCTACGCTCGACCGCACCTGCCAATATACGCGGATATCTTCGCCCACCCTGTCCAATGCTTGATGTCTCGTCACCCAGTCTGGTCCCCTATGCCTACACTGAACTTCTCTGTTCCAGACTCTTGGAAACAGAGTTGGCAGTCAGCTGAGGTAAAGAACAAACACCTCATCATAGACCCCTGCAAACGTCAACCCGGCTTTGACCTAGCACGTTATGATTGGGCCCTCCTCAATCGCTATCGAACAGGCCATGGCCGGTGCGCTGCTATGTTCCATCGCTGGGGAGTCAGAGACGACCCGAACTGCCCCTGCGGCTACAGACAGACTATGACCCACATAGTCAACGACTGCCACCTCTCCAGATTCAAAAGAGGTCTCGAAACTTTACATCAGGCTCAACCTGACACTGTTGACTGGCTAGGGAAGAAGGGCAAACGCTAGAAGAATAAGTATTACCATCATTACTTAACCAGCGACTTAATATGTCACATTCTTTTGGTTTTCTGGGTGTGTCTAATATTTCTGTGTCTTCATTTGTAGTTTTTCACTCTGCTGTATTTTATTGTAATGACTTTGGTTTTCCTTGTATATCACCATATATTCTGCCTCCAAAATGATGTTTTTATTTCTTCTTTCCTAATTTGAATACATTTTATTATTTTTCTTGCCTAATTTATATAACTGGTATTTCCAGGAGTATGATAAATAACCATTGTGAAGATAAATATACTTGTGTTTTTCCTGTTCTTACAGAAAATCTGTTTTTTAATATTTATTTATTACCTTTTGTTGCCCTTGTTTTATTGTTGTAGTCATTGTTGGATAGGACAGAGAGAAATGGAGAGAGGAGGGAAGACACAGAGTGAGAGAGAAAGAGAAACACCTGCAGACCTGCTTCACCACCTGTGAAGCGACCCCCCCTGCAGGTGGGAAGCCGGGGGCTCGAACCGGGATCCTTATGGCGGTCCTTGCACATTGCACCACGTGCGCTTAACCTGCTGTGCTACCACCTGACCCCAAATTTCTCTGGTTTTAACCTTCTTGAGTATGTTAGTGTGGGTCTGACTTGACTACATTGACAATGTTGCTCTGTTTCTACTATCCCCATTTTGTAGAGAATTTGAAAAAAAAAATCATTAATGACTGTTGTGTTTTTCATTGGTGATTTAATAATGATTAACAAGATTGTAGGGCAAGAGGCAAAAATTCCATGTAATTCTCAACATCAAAGTTCATTATCCCACCCCCTCCATTGGGAGGTTTCCTATTCTTTATTCTTCTTCTTGACCCAAATTCTGCATGGGTGCAGAAGTTGGAAGGTTTAGATTCTGTAATTGCTTCTCCACTGAGCACGAATGTTGGTAAGTCAATGCATACCCCCAGCATATTTCTATCTTCTACTGAAATAGGGCTCTGGGGAAGTGAGTTTCCAGGACACATTGCTGAGGTCCTCTGCCTAAGGAAGTCAGGATGGCGTCATGGTAATGTCTGCAACTTGATGGCTGTAAAGTGGTAAAATATAAAGCAGGACAGATAGTTTAGTAATAAGGAATGTAGAAGTAAGAACAGAGCAGATGGAACTAAAGGTCTTCTGGGAAGAAGCTAGTAACTCTATTTAAAAATTTTAAAATATTTGTTTTATTTATTTATTCCCTTTTGTTTCCCTTTTTGTTTTATTGTTGTAGTTATTGTTGTTGTCATTGTTGGATAGGACAGAAAGAAATGGAGAGAGGAGGGGAAGACAGAGAGGAGGAGAGAAAGATAGACACCTGCAGACCTGCTTCACAGCCTGTGAAGCAACTCCCCTGCAGGTGGGGAGCCGGGGTTCGAACCGGGATCCTTATGCCGGTCCTTGTGCTTTGCACCACCTGTGCTTAACCCGCTGCGCTACAGCCCAACTCCCCGGTAACTCTATTTTAAGTATATTCCAAAGGGCCCATAACTTTCCTAAGTTTTGCCTGAGTCTGATAGTTAACATACAGGTGGGCTGAAAGTATTGTCTGGGAAGATGGTGCCAAAGTTGGGAATTGAACTAGAGAGCTGGATCAGGGCAGATAGTAGCTCCCAAATATGAGGAAATATATATAAATACTGTTAACTATAAGCCCCATTGAAAGACACCATAAAGTACTTACCAAATATTTTCTTCTTAGGCCTAGATATCCTCCTCTCCTATGGCCTACTTCACTCAAAGACTCTAAGTCTATCCTTGTCAGATGAAGTAAGACTACAAAAGCTGGATAATGGCAAGAGACCAGCACTCTTTCATGATGGCCTTTTTGGTCACTACCAGGCTACCCCATCATTGGGGGCTACAGTCAGGGAATCTTTGGAGCTCCACATAGATATGTTGGGCCTAGACCTCTAATAGATCCCTCTCTCCAGCATCACTTGTCATCTGCATCAGGGAAAACATCATAAACCCTATTGTGGGCCTCTACAGAATATTGTCCTCAATGTAGAACAATGGTAGAAAGTGCCCCACTCTCTTAAGGAAAGCTGTGTCAACGTACTTTGCCACTCAAGGAAGACTGGTCCTGAAATGAGTAGCCTAGCATGTTCCTAGCTGTGATCATGGACTGTGACCTCAGACTGATAGGAATGCAGAGGTTACACAGGCTCCTATGCTAAATATGCCTGTTGTGTTTTATCAATATCTATCTCAGCAATTATTGATAAATACATTATTTCTCTTCTTCTTTTGGTGTGGTATATCATTTTTAGTGTATGTTGAATCATTTTTGTATTCATACAATAAATCCCACATAATTGTCAAGTATTATCCTTTTGATGTATTGCTGATTTTAACTCACTAGGACTTTGCTGTAAATCTTTCCATTTATGTTACTCAAAACTATAGTTCTGTATCTTTGTTTATTAATTAAGTACCTGTCTTCTTTTGCTATCAGGATCCTATGAAAAATGTTAAGAATATATTTTCTTCAATTTTTGAAAGAGTTTAAGAAGGATAGGTATCAGACTGTCTTTGAAGATTTGATAGAACTCATTATTAGAACTATCTTGTCCTGGGCATTTGTATTTGGGAAACATTGGCTTACTGTTTCTATTTCTATTATTGTATATTATTTGATTTATTTAGGTTTTATATTTTCAACTAGTTAAGCCTTGGTTAAACTCTAAGAACTAATCCCTTTGTTGTTCTCAAATTATTCGCATAAAGTTATTCATAACAGTGTCTTATTTCATTTCTGAATCTATGCTTTAGGGTTTCCCCCTCCTTTTTGGTGAGTCTAGATAAGTGCTTGCTAGTTCCTTCCTTCCCCTCTTTCTTTTTGTCCTTCTTCCTTTCTCTCTCTCTCTCTTCTTTCCTTCTTTCTGCCAGGAAAAGTGAGTGTGTGTGTGTGTGTGTGTGTGTGTGTGTGTGTGTGTGTGTGTGTGTGTGTGTGTTTGTGTGTGTGTAGACAGAGGGGGGAGGACTGGGCTGGTGAGATAACATAATGGATATGCAAATAATATTTCATGCCTGAGATACCATAATTCCCAGGTTCAGTCCCCAGTATCACTATAAGCCAGACCTGGGTAGTCCTCTGTTAGAGTAAGAGTGAGAGTGAAAGAGTGTGAGAGAGAAAGAGAGATAGAGAGAGAGAGAGAGAGAGAGACTGACAGAGAAGAGTACCAATCTCTACCTACTTCTACAGAAAAACCCATGTGGTTCCAGGTTTTGAATCTAGGCTTCGTGATTAGAAGTGAACTATCTTATGGCCACTTAACTATTTAAATGACGAATCTTTGATTTCATTGTTCTTGTATAGCATTGTTGTGATTTATTTAAATTATTTCTGCACTTCTATTACTTTCCTCATTGTGCTGGTTTTATTTTATGCAGTCTTCCTCTTCTACTTCCTGTATGTGTGAGGATAATAATATATTTGAGAGTTTTTGTTCCCTGTTATATGAATTGTGGGGTGGGGTGATAACATAATGACTATGCAAAAGACTTTCATGCAAGAGGCTTCAAGATCCCAGGTCCAATTCTTAGAACCAATGTAAGCCACAGCTGAGCAGTGCTCTGGTAAAAAAAATAAACACATAAATTAAAACAATAATAAATTTAAAAGAGTGAATTGCAATGGAATTTTCTCTTAGTGTTATGAGAGCACCTGTCCTCATTTTCATTAGTTTATAGAAGTTTAGGGTGATTTTTGTTATTAGTGGTTTAGCACTTGTTTGCAAATTACAAAATTTCATAGGCACAGTTTCACATCCATATATTTGTGTATATGCAACCCATTACACACACTACTAAAGTCTCCCTATCCCCTTCTTTCTCTCTGATAGACTGGGAGTATGGACCGACCAGTCAACACCCATGTTCAGCGGGGAAGCAATTACAGAAGCCAGACCTTCCACCTTCTACAACCCACAATGACCCTGGGTCCATGCTCCCAGAGGGATAGAGAGTGGGGAAACTATCAGTGGAGGAGGTGGGATATGGAGATTGGGTGGTGGGAATTGTGTGGAGTTGTACCCCTCCTACCCTATGGTTTTGTTAATTTATCCTTTCTTAAATAAAAAAAAAAGAACTTGGGGACAAAGAACCTTTTTTTTTTATATCGTCACTAAACAGGAAGATCCTGGAGAACACCCAAGGAAAGCAGGCACTGCTTTGCCTATCTGAAAGGAAAAGGAGAAAAGGAAGGGTAGCTATGAGATGAGTTCCTCATGAAAGTAGCAGCACCTGTGGGCTTTGACATCAACTGCTAGAAAGCCTTGAAATCATGGCCTTCTGCGGGACAAGCAAAACAGAAGATTCCGGGTGCATCTGGGTGACAAGTCTAGCAGATGGAGACTGGTCTCAAATGGCCTCCCCCAGGGCTCTGTTCTGGCTCCTACGCTATTTAATATTTACATCAATGACCTCCCAGAAACTTCTTCAAGGAAGTTCATCTACGCTGATGACATCTGCTGTGCAACTAAGGCATCCAAGGAAACATCCTCGAGGAAACACTCACTAAAGACATGTCTCTGATATCTGATTACTGTAAAAAATGGCGACTAATCCCTAGCATTGCAAAAACAGTATCATCTGTTTTCCATCTACACCATGCCTCGGCCTCACGTGAGCTTAATGTGCAGCTTGGTGATACAAGAATCCGGCATGAAGCCCAGCCAGTCTATCTTGGCGTTACTCTGGATCGCACTCTGTCATTTCACAAACAACTCATAAAAACTGCAGCAAAGGTGGGCGCGAGGAATAACATCATTGCAAGACTGGCCAGCTCCTCATGGGGGGTGGGAGTGGGCGGGAGGGATGGGTCACAGTCCTTTGGTGGTGGGAATGGTGTTTATGTACACTCCTAGCAAAATGTAGACATATAAATCAGTAGTTAATTAATATGAGAGGGGGAAATCAATTGTATGTCTCAAAGTTTCTCAAAAGACAAACTGGATCTTTTTAATATATAGGCTATGTGTGTGGTCCGGGAGGTAGCGCAGTGGCTAAGGCACTGGACTGTCAGGCATGAGGTCCTGAGTTTGATCCCCGGCAGCACATGTACCAGAGTGATGTCTGGTTCTTTCTCTCCTCCTATCTTTCTCATGAATAAATAAATAAATTCTTAAAAAAAATAAATAAATAAAAATATATAGGCTATGTATTTGATATGCGGACTCTCTCAAAAGCCTAGACCAAGTATATTAGAAGCATCTAATAGCACAGCTATATAAAAGATACTGGATACTGTACAGCAAACCATAACAAAGGGACTTTTCAAAGTTAACCCAATTAACAAATAATGTGATGATAATATTAACTATCGATTGTCTTTTTGAACCCTAAGACAGCAGGAACCTCACGTCTTCACTATAGAGCCCCTACTTCCCCCAGTCCTGGAACCCTTGGATAGGGCCCACTTTCCCGTATGCATCTCCCAATCCAAACCAAATAATAGTGCATCCGCCGATCACAACCTAACCAAAGCAACGATTGCCACCTCAACATGCTTCACCTCAGGCTGTATCCAGAGACTTCACGTGTGGAATGACAACCCTTCAGCTTCATTACTCGGGTGAGACCTTTCCTTTTATAGTACACTCTAGAATTGTAAACAATAGAGGAGATATCACAACTGACACCACAGAAATCCAGAAAATCATGCAAACGTCTATAAAGAACTATACTCCCATCCAAGTACTAAGATACCATCTTACTCCTGTAAGAACCGCATACATCAAATGTAAGAATGGCATACATCAAAAAGGACAGCAGCAACAAATGCTGGAGAGGTTGTGGGGACAGAGGAACCCTTTTGCATTGCTGGTGGGAATGTAAATTGGTACAGCCTCTGTGGAGAGCAGTCTGGAAAACTCTCACAAAGCTAGATATGGACCTTCCATATGATCCAGTAATTCCACTCCTGGGGTTATACCCCAAGGACTCCGTAACACCCAACCAAAAAGAGGTGGGTACTCCTATGTTCATAGCAGCATAATTCATAATAGTTAAAACCTGGAAGCAATCCAGGTGCCCAACAACAGATGAGTGGCTGAGAAAGCTGTGGTATATATACACAATGGAATACTATGCAGCTATCAAGAGCAATGAACCCATCTTCTCTGATCCATCTTGGACAGAGCTAGAAGGAATTATGTTAAGTAAGCTAAGTCAGAAAGATAAAGATGAATATGGGATGATCCCACTCATCAACAGAAGTTGACTAAGAAGATCTGAAAGGGAAACTAAAAGCAGGACCTGATCAAATTGTAAGTAGGGCACCAAAGTAAAAACTCTGTGGTGAGCGGTAGACATGTAGCTTCCTGGGCCAGTGGGGGGTGGGGGTGGGTGGGAGGGATGGGTCACAGTCTTTTGGTGGTGGGAATGGTGTTTATGTACACTCCTAGCAAAATGTAGACATATAAATCAGTAGTTAATATGAGAGGGGGAAAATCAATTGTATGTCGCAAAGTTTTTCAAAACACAAACTGAATCTTTTTAATATACAGGCTGTGTATTTGATATTCGAACTCTCTCAAAAGCCTAGACCAAGTAGATTAGAAGCATCCAATAGCACAGCTATATACAAGATACAGGATACTGTACAGCAAACCATAACAAAAGGACTTTTCAAAGTTAACCCAATTACCAAATAATGTGATGATAACATTAACTATTGATTGTCTTTTTGAACCCTAAGACAGCAGGAACCTCACATCTCCACTATAGAGCCCCTACTTCCCCCATCCCTGGAACCCTTGGATAGGGCCCACTTTCCCGTATGTCTCTCCCAATCCATACCAAATAATATTGCATCCGCCGATCACAACCTGCCAACGCAACGATTGCCACCTCAACATGCTTCACCTCAGACTGTGTCCAGAGACTTCACATGTGGAATGACAACCCTTCAGCTTCATTACTCGGGTGAGACCTTTCCTTTTATAGTACACTCTAATTTCATCTCAGGTGGTTCACTTTCTAACAAAGTCCCCAAACCTAGATATACACCAGTTTCTGTGAGAGAGAGCTTATGTTCACATGTATCCATAAACTACTGCAAAATATATACCTGAAAGCAGAAGTACACTAGAGTTTGCAGTGAGTACCTCTCTAACACTTCCTCTCCACTAGTCCAAGCTTTGGGTCCATGATTGCTCAACAATTTGTTTGGTTTCGTATGTTAACTCTCTTTTCAATCACCAGGTTCCAGATGCCATCAGGATGCTGGCCAGGCTTCCCTGGATTGAAGACCCCACCAATGTGTCCTGGAGCTCAGCTTCCCCAGAGACACACCCTACTAGGGAAAGAGAGAGGCAGACTGGGAGTTTGGACCGACCAGTCAACGCCCATGTTCAGCGGGGAAGCAATTACAGAAGCCAGACCTTCTACCTTCTGCAATCCTCAATGACCCTGGGTCCATGCTCCCAGAGGGATAGAGAATGGGAAAGCTAACAGGGGAGGGGGTGGTATATGGAGATTGGGTGGTGGGACTTGTGTGGAGTTGTACCCCTCCTACCCTATGGTTTTGTTAATTAATCCTTTCTTAAATAAAAAAAATTAAAAAAATAAATAACTATACTACACCAAGGTAGAAAATCTGGAAGAAATGGAAGAATTCCTAGAAGCATATGCCCTTCCAAAACTGAACCAAGAAGATACAAAACCTAAATGCACCAATCACAGACAAAGAAATCGAAACTGTTATTAATAATCTCCCCAACAATAAAAGTCCTGGACCAGATGGTTTCACAAACTAATTCTACAAAACCTTCAGGAAACAGATAATACCCATACTCCTAAATCTTTTCCATAAGATCGAAGAAACAGGGACACTCCTTTCCACATTTTATGAAGCCAACATCACTTTGATACCAAAAGCAGATAGAGACACAACAAAAAAGGAAAACTACAGACCAATATGTCTGATGAACATAGATGCCAAAATATTAAACAAAATCTTGGCCAACCCGATACAGCAGTATATCAAAAAGATTGTTCATCACGACCGAGTGGGATTCATCCCAGGAATACAAGGCTGGTTCAACATACATCAGTCTATCAATGTCATTCACAACTAAATAAAAGCAAAGCCAAAAACCACATGATTATCTCAATAGATGCAGAGAAAGCCTTTGACAAAATTCAACACCCATTCATGCTCAAAACTCTACAAACAATGAGAATATATGGGAAATTCCTAGAGATAGTGGAATCCATATATAGCAAACCAACAGCCAACATCATACTCAATGGACAGAAGTTGAATGCATTTCCCCTCAGATCAGGGACTAGACAGGGCTGTCCACTGTCACCATTACTCTTCAACATAGTATTGGAAGATCTTGCCATAGCAATCAGGCAAGATAAAGAAATCAAAGGAATACATATTGGAAGGGAAGAACTCAACCTCTCACTATTTGCAGATGACATGATAGTATACATAGAAAAACCTAAAGAATCCAGCAGAAAACTACTAGAAGTTATTAGGCAATATATGTGTCAGGCTACAAAATCAATGTACAAAAATCAGTGGCATTTCTCTATGAAAACACTAAAACTGAAGAAGACATCCAGAAATCACTCCCATTCACTGTTGCAACAAAATCAATAAAATACCTAGGAGTGAAGCTGACCAAAGAAGTGAAAGACTTGTAAACTGAAAACTAAGAGTTGCTATTCAAGGAAATAGAAACTGATACCAAGAAATAGAAAGACATCCCATGCTCATAGATTGGAAGAATAAATATCATCAAAATGAATATTCTCCCCAGAGCCATATACAAATTTAATGCAATATACATCAGAGTTCCACCAAGCTTCTTTAAGAGAATAGAACAAAAACTACAATCATTTTCTGGAACCTGAAAACACCTAGAATTGCCAAAACCATCTTGAGGAAAAGAAACAGAAACGGAGGCATCACACTCCCAGATCTCAAACTATATTATAATGCCATCATCATCAAAACAGCCTGGTACTGGAACAAAAATAGGCACAGACCAGTGGATCAGAATTGAAAGCCCATATCTAAACCCCCACACCTATAGACATCTAATCTTTGATAAGGGGGCCCAAAGTATTAAATGAAAGAAAGAGGCTCTCTTCAATAAATGGTGCTGGAAAACTGGGTTATAACATGCAGAAGAATGAAATTGAACCACCTTGTCTCACCAGAAACAAAAATCAACTCCAAATCGATCAAAGACCTGGATTTCAGATTGGAAACTATCCAATACTTAGAGGAAAACTTTGGTGAAGCACTTTCCCACCTAAACCTCAAGGACATCTTTGAGGAAACATACCAGATTGCAAGGAAGACTAAAGCAGAAACAAACCAATGGGACTACATCAAATTGAAAATCTTCTGCATAGCCAAAGAAACTATCACACAAAGAGTCCCTTCACAGAATGGGAGAAGATCTTCACATGCCATATCAGACAAGAGAGTAATAACAAAAATATACAGAGAACTCAGCAAACTTAGCACCAAAAAAGCAAATGACCCCATCCAATAATGGGCAGAGGATATAAACAAGACATTCACTTCTGAGGAGATCCAAAAGGCTAACAAATATATGAAAAACTGTTCCAGGTCGCTGATTGTCTGAGAGATGCAAATAAAGACAACATTGAGATACAACCTAACTCCTGTGAGAATGGCATACATCAAAAAAGACAGCAGCAACAAATGTTGGAGAGGCTGTGGGGACAGAGGAACCCTTATACACTGCTGGTGGGAATGTAAACTTGTCCAGCCTCTCTGGAGAGCAGTCTGGAGAACTCTCACAAAGCTAGACATAGACCTTCTATATGACCCAGTAATTCCTCTCCTGGGGATATAACCCAAGGATTCCATAATGCCCAACCAAAAAGATGTGTGTACATCTATGTTCATAGCAGCACAATTCATAATAGCTAAAACCTGGAAGCAACCCAGGTGTCCAACAGCAGATGAGTGGCTGAGAAAGATGTGGTACATATACACAATGGAAATACTATACAGCTATTAACAATGAGCCCACCTTATCTGACCCATCTTGGACAGAGCTAGAAGTTATTATGTTAAGTCAGCAAAGTTAGAAAGATAAAGATGAGTATGGGATGTCCCCACTCATCAACAGAAGTTGAGAAAGAAGAACAGAAAGGGAAACTAAAAGCTGGATCGATTAAATCGAGAGCAGGACACCAATGTAAAATCCCTGTTACAGTGAAGGGGAGGGTGGCCATTGGGCTACTGGGCATGGCGGGGGGTTGGGGGTGGCTGGTGGGGATGGGACACAGTCTTTTAGTGGTGGGAGTGGTGTTTATGTACAATCCTATTAAAGTGTAAACATATAAACCACTATTTAATTAATAATAGAGGAGAAAAACTGATGATATGTCTAGAACTTCTTAAAACACAGACTGAATCTTTTTAATACATAGGCTGTCTTTGATATGTTGTCTCTCCCAAAAGCCTAGACCAGGGAGAACAGAAGCAACAGGTAGCACAGCTATCTACAAGATGCTGAGTATTATACCCCAAACCCTATCAAAGGGACTTTCCAAAGTTAACCCTATCACCAAATAATGTGACGATAACAATAACTATCCATTGTCTTCTTGAACCCTAAGACAACAGGAACCTCACATTTCCACTATAGAGCCTATATTTCCATCAGTTCTGGAACCTTAGGTTGGGGCCCACTTTTCTGCATGCTGCTCTCAATTCAAATAAAATAATATTGCATTCGTGGATCACAACCTATTCAACACAATGAGTGCCACCACAGCATGCTTCACTTCAGACTGTGACCAGAGACTTCAGGTGTGGAATGACAACCCTCCTGCTTCATCACTCGGGTGAGACCTTTCCTTTCATAGTATTCTCTAATTCCATTCCAGGTGTTCCACTCCCCAATGAAGTCCCCAATCCTAGATACAGTTCAGGTCCCCTGAGATAGAGCATAGGTTCACTCATGCCCATAAACTAGGGGAAAAATATATACCTGAAAGCAGAAGTACACAAGAGCATGCAGGGAATACCCCCAATACTTCATCTGCATTATCCCAGTCTTTAGGTATATGATTGTTCAACAATTTGTTTGCCTTTGTATGTTAACTCTCTTTTCAGCCACCAGATTCCGGATGCTGACCAGACTTCCCTGGACAGACGACCCCATCAATGTGTACTGGAGCTCCACTTCCTCAGAGCCCTACCCTACTAGGGAAAGAGAGAGACAGGCTGGGAGTATGGATCGACCAGTTCAGCTGGGAAGCAATTACAATAGCCAGACCTTCCACTCTCTGCAACCCACAAAGACCCTGGATCCATACTCCCAGAGAGATAGAGAATGGGAAGGCTATCAGGGGAGGGAATGGGATATGGAGATCGGGTTATGCGAATTGTACCCCTCTTGTTCTATGGTTTTGTTAATGTCTCCTTTCTTAAATAAATAAATAAATTTTAAAAAATCAAAAGAGAAAAGAAAAACAAACAGATTTTTTGGACTGTTTCTGAACATCTCCAGAAATCATGGCTGCAGCCAGCATTTTTTTTTTGTTATAAAGTCAATTTAGTTTCTGAATACTCAGAGCAAAAATGGGTCGTACAAAAATTCAGTCATTCAAATCACTCTCTTACAAAACACAACTGAAAGCAGACAGCAAACTTAAGATATTCAGAGAGAGTTGGCGGGGAGAGAAGCAGTAGGGAGTGTTTTTTCTTTCTTTCTTTCTTTCTTTCTTTCTTTCTTTCTTTCTTTCTTTCTTTCTTTCTTTCTTTTTGGCACCTTGAACCAGATTATTTAGATCCTGCCGTGTTGCATTATAAGTTCCCGGGGGGTGTCCCAGTACAAAAAGCACATCAAAATTGCAGCTACGATAGTTTTGACTGTTACTGCAGAATTGCTGAAGGGATCCATCCCAAAAAACATCTTCCCATAGAAGAAAGAATTGAATCAGGATGGTAGAACTAACCTCGTGTCTCCATTCTTGGGGACTGCCAAAGTACTCTGTAAATTAGAGTTGTCCTTCTTTGCCGGAAACACAGGAGAGGGAGTCCAGAAAGTCCCAGGGGAAATCTCCACACATCTCCCAAGCTCTAAGATCACAGTCATGAAGAACCAAGGTGTGTCCCAAAGCAAGATGTTCCAGAGACAGAGAAACGGTCTCATGATAAAAGAATAGAGGCTTAAGGAAACCTCTTCATAAGTAGGAAGGGAGCCCATGGCGGACGGGTAGATGGGAGATGAGTGGGTTAGGTACCTGTTCAGGTGCCAGATGCCGGGCTAGCCTGAGGGTGTTTCTTTACAGGCATGTGCTCTCTGGGTTGGAGAGAATTCCACCAGAGCCAACCTAGGCTGCTGCTTACTCAACGATGTAGAAGAAGAACCAGGAACTATTGTGGCTGAGCGGGAATGCAATTCAATGTTTATTGAGAAAAGAATCTGCATTTATACTTTCCAGGAATGAAGAGGTAGAGTGGAAAAGGAACTATGTAGGATAAGGGAGCAGAGTGGAAAAAGAGTGAGAACCAGTGGGGATTAAACAAGTAGAGATTAAACCAATGGGGATTAAACCAATGCCCTACAGGCAGGGTGGGTCTCAAACAAAAAAATGATTATGTAAATAGACCACAGCATTAAGTAATGCAGGGGAACCTGGTGTGATTACATGGATAAAATCAGAAGCAGAATTAGCTGAAGGAGAAATGATGACCAACACTTTATCAGGTGTGCCACTTCTTGCTCTCTAGTTCTTTTTTTTCTTTCTATCCTAATAAAGAAAGTAGCTTTGGTTTTTTTCTTCATGATTTCTCATTAGATAATGGGAGATATTGTCCACATTCCAGTCAATAAAATGTACTAAAAGTTTTTCACATCCCTCACCAATTGGGAGCAAAAAATATGGAAATCTTCCATATGTATATTGGTAAGATATTGTATGCTTCTATATATTCTCTCTTCAGCCTTTGTTCCTCTCTTGTCATGAAAAATGGAAAAGATGAACAAAATACTAGTAAGATCTCTTAAGAGCATATGGAAGAGGACTATGAAGACACTGAGAATATTTAATCTTAGTTGAAAGATATTGGGAAGGATGTAGAAGTTTATGAGAGGACTAAAGTCTTTTTTTAGTCAAAGACAGAGAAACAGAGAGACAGAAAAAGATCACAGATCCAAGTGAGCTGTTCCACCATTCCTTTTTTATCATTCTTGAATTATTAGACACTTGGCTCAGGAAATACTGACTCTAAGTCACCTTCTTCTCTTGGGTTAAAGAATATATGATCTCCTCTTGTAGTGATATTTTTCCAATCCTATAATCCGTATTTCATCCCTTACAAATATTTTAATAATTTGTTATTTTTATTGTTGCCAGTATTATTTTTGAGACTCAGTGTAGGTACTACAAATCCATTTTTCCCAGTAGATATTTTTTTACTTTTTTAAAATTAGATAGAACAGAAATAAATTGAGATGGCAGGGGGGTAGAGGAGAGACAAAGATACATATGCAAAGCTGCTTAATATGCTGTGAAGCTTCCATCCAGCAGATGGAGAGCATGAACTTAAACCCAGGTACTTGCACATGATAACATGTGTGCACTGACCTGATGCACCACCACGCAACCCTCTTAATTTATCTAATTATTTATTTTAAAATATTTATTAATTAGTGGGATAGGAGGAGAGGGTGAAAGAACCAGATTATCACTCTGGTACATGTGCTGCCAGAGATTGAACTTAGAACTTCATGCTTGAGAGTCTAACACTTTATTCACTGTGCCACCTCCCAAACCACCTTAATTAATTAATTAATTAATTAATTTTCATGTTAGAATCATTTTACTATGGATATTTTCACAACTGTTTCTTGAAAAACTATTTAGATAAAATATTTAGCATTCGTCATCAATGTTTAATTTATTTGAATCTATGCAACTTCCATCTGTATTAAAATATCAATTCATGTAAACATTCCATTATAAAACTATTAACAAAATTTTTTTATTGAAAAGTGTACTATTCACTATCCACAATTTCCTTTTTTATTTGTGCATTCCTAAGAAATACATTAAATCGAAACTTATGTTTTCCTGGGAAGAAGGGGAGCAGTATGCTAATTCCTTTAGCCCAGACTTGGATCATGTTTGTTATGTAAACATTTACATGTTTAAGTATGCTTGATGGGGAGTGATCACTCACTTCCAAAGTGGTAATTATCAGCATAATGTAAGGGATGCTGGACTAAATAGTACAATATTCACATGTAACATGAAACGGGTTGACTAGATAACAGTGATAAAAAAGTAAACAAAATTAAATGTTAATCCCTTCCCTGAAAAACAACAACAAAAGAACTTCTTGTTTTATTCAAACAAAGTATGATCTAGTACATCAAAAAGTTTTAAGACTCTGAGTTTACAAAACTATGTTTCCAAATATGGATAAACAAAATCTGGAACGGATTACTCTATTGAGCTAAAGTGTGCAAAAAAAAAAAAAAAGAATCAGATAATACTTTCATTAAATATAATGTCCACACCCCCCCAAAAAAAAACACCTCATCTTAAGATCCAAAATAGTTACCTAAGCTCGACTTTTATTAAAGAACCACTATACAAATAACAACAACAACATATATCTGTAATTCAGGCAAAGAAAGAGTAAAAGACAACCATTAACTAAAAGATAACCATTAATTCTCACTTTAAATCCATCCCAAAATAAAAAAAATTTGCAGCTGCTACCAACTTAGTAGAGTCTAATTTTTCAATGGAAAATATATACACTAACTCACTAAAAATAAATAAATAAATAACTTGTTGCCATAGCAAGAGGCATACATCTCTTCTTACTGAAACTTCAGAAAGATAATTGAAGTTTTGTCTCATTTCCTTTAAAACAATGTTTGAGATTTCCTTTAAAATTATATTTATATATACTCATTTACATAAACAGTATAACTATAAGTTGCTAAAAAATGCTTCTCATAATGCTAGCAAGAGATGGACAACATCTATCTTTGTATTATCAGAAGTACTCTGTAGATTAGAACATAGTAAATAGATTTTGATGCTTATCTAAAGCTATACTTTTACTTTCAAACAGCCTTATATTCAAGAGAGAAATTATAGTTTAAGTTCATGGAGGGGGGGCGGTCTTATTTTTGGAAAAACTAGTTTCCTAAGTGTTCAACATCTTCCACCTTTTTTGAAAATTATTATTGAATAATGTGGAGTATGTATGTTCTTACTGTGTTCTTTTTGACTCATTAGAATACTAATGAATACTAAACAGTTTTTCTGTGTTTCTGGGGAATGTTTTATTAGAGTTAAGTCCTCACAGCATGCCCCAATAAATCAAACTTTTGAATCCAGGGAAAGTGTTTATCTTGCCTTTCTAACTCTAGAGAATTTAGCAAACTGCTTAACACAGAGAGAGATACTAAAAGCTGTCTACATTCTGTGCTTACTAAATCTATCAAGCCTGAACAGCTAAAAACCTTATTTTATATTTAATGAAAGAGATATACAGAGAGAAAGAGAGGGAGCAAAGCACTGTTCAAATCTGATTCATGGTGGTAATGGGAAAAAACCTTGAACCTCAGAGTCTCAGTCATAAAAGTCTTTTGAATAACCATTATATCTCCCCAGTCTACCCCCTCACTTTTTTAATTAGTTATTTAATAATTATTGGAAAGATTCTAAAATAACAGGGGTACAATTCCATACAATTCCCACTACCAGACTTCTGTATCCTGTCCCCTCTAGTGGAGGACTCCCAAACCTTTATCTCTCTGAAAGTATGGATCAAAATTCTTCATTAGATGAAGAAAGTGGAAGTTCTGGTTCTGTAATTGCTTGTCTGCTGAAAATAGATGTTAATAAGTTGATCCATATCCCAGTATGTTTCTTTTTTATTGTTTCTAAAATACGTTATTTCTTGATAACAACATACTTTCATTTTTTTATTTATTTTAAAATTTTATTTATAAAATAGAAAAATATTGGCAAAACCATAGTATATCTTTCCCTCATGGGATACAGCTTTGGGAAGATGAGGTTTCAGGACACATTAGTGAATTCATCTGCCCAAGTAAGTGAGGATGGTATCATAGTAACATCTGCAACTTGGGACAAACATCTGAAAGTGGGACAAATTGTTTAATAATCAGGAACCTAAAGGTAAGAATAGAGTAGATGGAATTAAGGGTCTTCAGACTACCACACTTTTATATCCATTTTTCAAATTGTTCGTCTGGTAATTCTCAGATTGAAGCTGTATTTGAGAAGAATATCTGGACATAAGAATCTATAAAATAGCTCTTAAGGAGCAGAGCCAAAATGGTAACATGGGGACAACACCTGGTGTGAGCTCCAAAAAGAAGCAGCTTATAACCTGGAATTCTCCAGAGCAGGTAGGGTATCTGGGATGTCCCTGAAAGGGTGAATAAGTGGTGGCCAGGGTGAAACCAAAAATGAGTCCTATAACCCACTCAGGCTGGCAAACAGAGACCAAAAAGACAAAGGAAGAAAAATCTTTGGCTTAACTATTTCTGAACTCACCCTTCGCCCGCACCCCAGAACCAGCCCCCATGGGCTGGCCAGCTGCTTCCAGAAGGCTTCCTGTGGAGATATTTTCTTTACCAAGATTCCTGGCTCAGCAGGGGTGTCATTCCAAGCCTTTTTCTTTTTCTTTTCTTTTGGAAGGGGGCAGGAGCTCTATTTCAGTGACAGAATACCTGACCAATCAGGGTCTCAGCCAAGCCCAGAAAGAATAGCTGGAGTTTTTTTCCTTATAATTGGTTGTCTTTGCTTGGTTTGGGAAGGGACCAGTCTGCATGCAGCCAATCTGCAGCAATCCATGCTGAAGACTTACAGTTAGGATTTTTCACTCTATTTTATTTCATTATTACTATTACTATATATGTGACTCCTTTTTCCCACTTCTTCAGGTTGAACAAAATTAACTGTTGGACTGGGGGCCAAGATGGCAACTTTGGAGCCGCAGCTGCGATGAGCTCCAAGAGGCAGCAGTTTGCAACCCAGAATCAGCTGGATCTGATTGTTGACTGCACCTGTCATAAATGTCTTTAGTATAGCATGGTTTGTACTCAAAACACAAAAACTGAAGAACTACAGAACAGAAAAATAAAAACCACATCAATAAAAAAATGGTTAAATCAAGAGCAAATAAAACTGCTACTAGAATGAATCAAGCAGGAGCCAGGCAGAAACTCCAAATCAATAAGAAGTAACCATAGGTAAGAAAAGTATGCAAGCAATAGTAAACCTAATAATCACAGAAATGAAGACAACTATGGAGGAAAGGGCTATCAGAATTAGGGAAATGACAGAAGAGAACCTCAAAGATAATACAAGCTACTTCGAGGTAATTAGAGAAATGAAAGCTGAAATAGCTGAGCTGAAAGGACAACTAGCAGAACAAGAGAGCTGAAGAAAAAGGCTGAGGGAAGGGAAAGAAGATTAACAGAAGCAAAAAATAGAATTATCCAGACAGAGGATGAACTAGAGAAAACAAAGAAGAGGTAAAAGAGCTCACAAACAGATTGAGAGACACTGAAAACAACAACAGAGACATATGGGTTGATCTCAAAAGAAGTAACATTCGTATAATTGGCCTACCAGATGAAGAAAGAGAAGAAGGGGAAGCAAATATTCTAGAGGAAATAATGGGAGAAAACTTCCCAGATCTAAACAGCAGAATGGACATTAAGATTCAAGAGGCCCAGAGTCCCAAACAGAATCAACCTAGACCTGAAGACACCAAGACACATCATAGTTACAATGAAAAGAAGCAAGGATAAAGAAAGGATCATAAAGGCTAAAAGAAAAAAACAAAAATTCACATACAGGGGAAAACCCATAAGACTATCAGCAGACTTCTCCACTCAAAGTCTAAAAGCAAGAAGAATGGCAAGATATCAATCGAGCCCTGAATGAAAAAGGGTTTTAACCAAGGACAATATATCCTGCTAGACTTTCAGTCAAACTAGATGGAGGGATAAAAAAATTCTCAGACAGGCAACAGTTAAATGAGGCAACCATCTCCAAGCCTGCCCTGAAAGAGATACTAAAAGACCTCTTATAAATAAGAACATCACTATAATACTTGCCATATATCAGAGAAAATAAAGACTTGATGAATAATGACACTACAATACATTCAGTCCATAATATTAACAAATGTCAATGGATTAAATTTATCCATTAAAAGGCACAGAGTGGGAGGATGGATCAGAAAACACAACCCAACCATATGCTTCTTGCAAGAATTCCACCTGACTCAACAAGACAAACACAGACTTGAAGCAAAAGGATGGAAAATAATCATACAGGCTAATGGACCACAAAAAAAGGCATTAACAACCATTCTCATCTGTGATACCATAGACTTTAAATTAAATAAAGTAATAAAAGATAGGCAAGACCATTAAATCATGATTAGAGGATCAATCAAACAAGAAGATTTAACAATTATTAACATCTATGCACCCAATGAGGAAACATATAAATACATGAAACACCTACTAAAAGAACTACAAAAATACATCAATAGTAATATAATAATAGTGAAAGACTTCAACAACCCACTCTCACACTTAGATCAACGAATCAGAGAATTAACAAAGAAACAAGAGAATTAAATGAAGAGACAGACAGACTAGACCTCCTAGACATTATCAGAGTCCTTAACACCAAAAAACTGGAATACACATTCTTCTCAAATCCACACAGCGAATCCTCAAGGATAGACACCATGTTAGGCCACAAGGACAGTATCAACAAATTCAAGAGCATTGACATGATCCCAAGTATTCAACAATAAACAGAAAATTACTAAAAGTCTCAGAATTTGGAAACTCAACAACATACTGCTTAAGAACCCTGGGTCAGAGAGGCACTCAAGCAAGAAATTCAAATGTTCCTGGAAACAAATGAAAATGAATAATGAAGACACAAGTTATCAAAATATTTGGGACACAGCTAAAGCAGTACTGAGAGGGAAATTCATAGCCATACAATCACATATTAGAGAACAAGAAAAAGATCAAATAAACGACCTTACTGCACACCTTAAGGACTGAGAGGAAGAAGAACAAAGGGACCCTAAAGCAACCAGAAGGGCGGAAATCACTAAAATTACAGCAGCAACATCAAAAATAAAAGAACCATACAGAAGCTAAATGAAGACAAATGTTGGTTCTTTGAAAAATTAAACAATATTGACAAACCCCTAGGCAGACTCACTAAAAAAAGGGAAAGGACCCAAATAAATAGAATTGTAAATGATAGGGGAGATATCACAACTGAAACTACAGAAATCCAGAAAATCATGGAAGACTTCTATGAAGAACTATATGTCACTAAGCTAGAGAATCTGGAAGAAATGGAAGAATTCCTGGAAACTTATACCATTCCAAAACTGAACCAAGAAGAACTACAAAACCTAAATGCACCAATCACAGATGAAGAAATGGAAACAGTTATTAAGAAACTTCCCAAAAACAAAAGTCCTGGACCAAATGGTTTCACAAACGAGTTCTACAAAACTTTCAGGAAACTGTTAATACCTATACTTCTAAAGCTCTTCCACAAGATCGAAGAAAGAGGAACATTTCCCTTCTACCTTCTATGAAGCCTGCATCACCATGATATCAAAAGCACATAGGGACACACAAAAAAAGTAAAACTACATTCCAATATCTCTGATGATGAACATAGATGCTAAAATATGAAACAAGATCTTGGCCAACCAGCTACAGCAGTATATCAAAAAGATTGTTCAGCATGACCACGTGGGATTTATCCCACTAATGCAAAGCTGGTTCAACAAACGTAAGTCCATCAATGTCATTCACCATATCAATTAAAGGAAAACCAAAAACCACATGATTATGACAATAGATGCAGAGAAAGCCTTTGACAAAATCCAACACCCATTCATGCTCAAAACACTACAAAAATGGGAATATGTTGTTAAAATAATAACGGATAATCCCTCAAGATAGTGGAGTCCATATATAGAAAACCTACAGCCAACATAATACTCAATGGACATAATCTGAAAGCATTCCCCTCACATCAGGGACTAGACAGGGCTGTTCACTATCATCATTACTCTTCAAAATAGTATTGAAAGTTCTTGACATAACATAAAGGCAAGAGAAATAAATAAAAGTAATACAGATTGGAAGGGAAGAAGTCAAGCTCTCACTATCTGCAGAAGATATGATAGTATACATAGTAAAACCTAAAGTAGAAAACTACTGGAACTTATTAGGCAATATAGCAAGGTGTCAGGCTCCAAAATCAATGTACAAAAATCAGTGATAATTCTTTATACAAACACTAAATCTGAAGAAGACATCCAGAAATCACTCCCTTTCACCGTTGCAGCAAAATCAATAAAATAATTAGGAATAACCTTCACCAAAGAAGGGAAAGACTTATATACTGAAAATTCTGAGTAACTATTCAAGAAAACAGAAAATGATACCAAAAAATGTAAAGACATCCCCTCTGCTCATGGATTGGAAGAGTTAGTATCATCAAAATGAATATTCTCCCCAGAGCAATATATAGATTTAACTCAATACCCATCAAAATTTCACCAAGCTTCTTTAAAAGAATAGAACATAAACTACAATCATTTATCTGAAAACAGAAAACACCCATAATTACCATAACAATCTTGAGGAAAAGAAACAGAAATGGAGGCATCACACTCCCAGATCTCAAACTATATTATAAGGTTATCATCATCAAAACAGCCTGGTACTGGAACAAAAATAGGAACACAGACCAGTGGAACAGAATTGAAAGCCCAAAATTAAACCCCCACATCTATGGATATCAAATCATTGATAAAGGGGCCCAAAGTACTAAATGGAGAAAGGAAGCTTTCCTAAATAAATAGTGCTCGGAAAACTGGGTTGAAACATGCAGAAGAATGAAATTGAACCACCTTATCTCACCAGAAACAAAAATCAACTCCAAATGGATCAAGGACACGGATGTTAGGCCAGAAACTATCAAATACTTAGAGGAAAACATTGGTGGAACACTTTCCCACCTAAACCTCAAGGACATCTTTCATGATACAAACCCAATTGCAAGGAATACTAAAGCAGACACAAACCAATGGGATTAAAAATTAAAAAGCTTCTTCACAGCCAAATAAACTATCATACAAACAAAGAGACCCCTCACAGAATGGGAGAAGATCTTCACATGCCATACATCAGACTAGAGACTAATCACAAAAATATACAAAGAGCTCAGCAAACTTAGCACCAAAAAAGTGAATGACCCCATCCAAAAATGAGCAGAGGATATGAACAGACCATTCACTACAGAATAGATCCAAAAGGCTAACAGAAATATGAAAATTTGCTCCAGGTCGCTGATTCTCAGAGAAATGCAAATTAAGACAACATTGAGATACCACACCACTCCTGAAAATGGCATACATCAAAAAAGACAGCAGCAACAAATGCTGGAGAGGATGTGAGTACAGAGGAACTCTTCTGCACTGCTGGTGGGAATGTAAATTGGTCCAGCCTCTGTGGAGAGCAGTCTGGAGAACTCTAACAAGGCTACACATGGACCTTCCATATGACCCAGTAATTACTCTCCTGGATATACCCCAAGGACTCCATAACACCCAACAAAAAAGATATGTGTACACCTGTGTTCATAACAGCACAATTCATAATAGCTAAAAACCTGGAAGGAACCCAGGTGTCCAACAACAGATGAGTGGCTGAGAAAGCTGTGGTATATATATATATACACAATGGAATACTACACAGCTATAAGACCAATGAACCCATTAGCTTCATCTTGGATGGAGATAGAAGGAATTATGTTAAGTGAGCTAAGTCAGAAAGATAAAGATGAGTATGGGATGATCCCACTTATCAACAGAAGTTGAGAAAGAAGACCAGAAAGAGAAACTAATAACAGGATTTGACGATTAGCAGAACAAGCTAATTCTATAACTGAACTGAACAAGGAAGCTGAGGAAAGTGAAAGCAGATTAACAGAAACAGAAAGCAGTATTAGCCAGACAGAGAATGAGATAGAGAAAAGTAAGAAAGAGGTTAAAAAGCTAAAGACGAGATTGGGAGACTCTGAAAGCAACAGAGACATATGGGATGATCTCAAAAGAAGTAAAATTTGTATAATTGGCCTACCAAAGGAAGAAAGAGAGGAAGGGGATGTAAACATCCTGGAGGAATTAAAGAAGAAAACTTCCCATTCCTAAACAACAGAAAGGACATTAAGATTCAAAAGGTCCAGAGAATTCCAAAAAGAATCATCCCAGACCTGAAGACATCAAGACACATCATAGTTACAATGGAAAGTTGTAAAGATAAAGAAAGGATCCTAAAGGTTGAAAGAGAAAAACAAAAAGTCACATATAGGTGAAAAGCCATAAAACTATCAGCAGATTTCTCCACTCAAACTCTAAAAGATAGAAGAGAATGGCAAAAGATCTATTGAGCCCTGAATGAAAAAGGGTTTCAGCCAAGGATAATATATCCTGCTAGACTTTCATTCAAACTAGATGGAGGGATCAAAATCTTCTTAGACAGGCAACAGTTAACTTAAAGGAGGCAACCATCACCAAGCCTGCCTTCAAGGAGGTTCTAAAAGACCTCTTATAAACAAGAACATCACTATAATACTTGCAATATATCAGAGCAAATAAAAAAATTGTTGAATAATGGCACTTCACTTCAATACCTTAAATCTATAATATCATAATTGCCAATGGCTTAAATCACCCATTAAAAGGCATAGAGTGGAAGGATGAATCAGAAAACACAACCCAACCATATGCTGCCTGCATGAATCTGACCTAACTCAACAAGACAAAGAATTAAAGTGAAACAATGGAAAATTATCATACAGGCTAATGGACCACAGAAAGAGGTAAGAATAGCCATTCTCATCTCTGACACAATAGACTTTAAATTTAACAAAGTAATAAAAAGTAGGGTAGGTCATTACATAATTATTAGAGGATCAATCAAGAACATAAAAATTATTAACATCTATGCATTGTATGATGGTCCATCTAAATTCATCAAATAACTATGGAAATAACTACAAAAAATGCATCAATAGTAATACAATAATAGTGGGAGACTTCTTCAACACCCAACTCTCACACTTAGATCAACGAAGCAGAGAAGCAATATAGAAACAAGAGAAGTAAAAGAAGAGATGGATAGACTAGACCTACTGGACATTTTCAAAGTTCTTCACCCCTCAAAAATTGGAATACACAGCTGGGAAATTATGCAAATGAGGTCATATCCACCATGTTGTCCCCTCAGAGTACTGTCAATTCCCTGCAATAGTTGATAATGTAATCCCGAAGTGCCTTGTTTACTCCTCCCCCTTCCCATTCCCCCAAGAGCTGTTATCCTATCACGGAGTGCCTTGTTTACTCCTCCCTGTCCAGTGAGAGCTGTGATCCTATCACTGAGGGCCTTGTTTCATAGCCAATCACGTCTGGATTTTCTCCCATAAAACCCCTACTTCTTCCGCCCCTTGCTTTCTTAGCCCCTTCACCTGCACATGCAGAGGAGGGTTGCTGCTCATAGCGGGAGGTGGCCATTTTGCTAAATCCACTTGGCCTGAACCACTGTGCTCTCACCCAACTCTGAGGTGCCCGCACAAATAAAGATTTTTGTTCCCTCTTTGTCCTGGATCTCCTCTATCTCTCCTCCGCAATGCAGCCTGACATCTGTCGCCCAAACAGGGACCTGGCCCACCCAGACGCAGGTAAGCATACAGCCGCTTGACTCTCTGTGGCTTTGTGTTCCTCTCTGCCATGGGAGACCTACCTTTTTATGAAGAGGCTTCCCAAACTCTCTACTTTTTTCTCATGAAACAGGTTTTCTATCTCAGAGACGTTTTACTTGGGGCCACACCATGGGTCCCCTTGGCCATGGTTGCAGCTTTCAGGGTATATATAGAGCTCCCTCCCAAAAATTTAAGGGACCTTGAAGCTGAGATCTAACAGTTAAGGGATATTGTCTTGGCACTTACCCACCCTAAGCCCTCTGCCAAGAATTCTATTTTGGCAGACATGTGTTCGACTTCTCTGGCTGCTGCTGCCACTCCTCGGGCGGCTTCCACTTCCATGACTCCTTCCCTGGCTGCTACCCCACTATCAAAGCAAATCCACACCTGCCTGGTAAATGTGGCCCCCAATAGACAAAACCCTCAGGTGTGGCATCCTTACTCCTCCAAAGACCTTATAGACCTTCGTCAGGCACTTAAGGAAGATGGAGTTCATGCTCCATGGACCAAGTCCATTTTTATTTATTTATTTATTTATTTATTTATTTATTTATTTTCAGCAGAAGGTAAAGACTTCTTTCCCAGAACATGTGCTTTTAAACTGAGATTTAAGGTTAGCTTGAAAGAACTTGCTTTTTCTTTTTTTTTTAATTTCTTTATTGGGGAATTAATGTTTTACATTCAACAGTAAATACAATAGTTTGTACATGCATAACATTCCCCAGATTCCCATTTAATAATACAACCCCCACTATGTCATTCATCATCTTTCATGGACCTGTATTCTCCCCACCCTCCCACCCACCCCCGAGTCTTTTACTTTGGTGTAATACTCCAATTCTATTTCAGGTTCGACTTGTGTTTTCTTTTCTAATCTTGTTTTTCAACTTTGGCCTGAGAGTGAGATCATCCCATATTCATCCTTCTGTTTCTAACTTATTTCACTCAACATGATTAACATTAACAAAACCATAGAACAAGAGGGGTACAATTCCGCACAATTCCCATAACCCTATCTCCATATCCCATTCCCTCCCCTTATAGCCTTCCCATTCTCTATCTCTCTGGGAGTATGGATCCAGGGTCGTTATGGGTTGCAGAGGGTTGAAGGTCTGGCTTTTGTAATTGCTTCCCAGCTGAACATGGGCATTGACTGGTCGATCCATACTCCCAGCCTGCCTCTCTCTTTCCCTAGTAGGGTGGGGCTCTGAGGAGTGGAACTCCAGTACACATTGATGGGGTAATCTGTCCAGGGGAGGCTGGTCAGCATCTTGCTGGCATCCAGAACCTG
Organism: Erinaceus europaeus; assembly: GCF_950295315.1. Lineage (NCBI taxonomy): Eukaryota > Metazoa > Chordata > Mammalia > Eulipotyphla > Erinaceidae > Erinaceus > Erinaceus europaeus. The sequence goes on along the minus strand of NC_080185.1, from coordinate 82,803,447 downwards.
GTGGCTGAAGAGAGTTAACATACAAAGCCAAACAAATTGTTGAACAATCATGGACCTTAAGACTGGGATAATGCAGATGAAGTGTTGGGGGGTATTCCCTGCATGCTCTTGTGTACTTCTGCTTTCAGGTATATATTTTTCCCCTAGCTTATGGGCACGGGTGAACCTATGCTCTATCTCAGGGAACCTGGACTATATCTAGGTTTGGGGACTTCATTGGGGAGTGGACCACCTGGAATGGAATTAGAGAATACTATAAAAGGAAAGGTCTCACCCGAGTGATGAAGCTGGAGGGTTGTCATTCCACACCTGAAGTCTCTGGACCAAGTCCATTTTACAAGGCTTTCTCCAGAACCTTAATACCCCCCAAGATTGGAGGGATATAGCTCATGCTACACTCCCAGACCCTCTTTCCTACAATGGAAAGCATGTGTTCATGATGAATGCTTACAGCAATCCCGGAGAAATAGAATCAGATGGAGTGGAATTCCGATGCACTGTTTGGAACGGGTGATTTTGAAACCGAAATTCAGCAGGCAGAGGCCAAGTTTTCAGCTGGTTATTTTGAACAGGAATGCATCTACGTGTCTCAAGCACGGGAAAGGTTAACACCACCCACAGTAGCAGCCTCAGCCCCCATTCTCTCCTTCGCCAAGAACCCAATGAATCCCTAGCTAAATTCATTACCAGGGTCTAGTCAAGCTTAGAGAGAAAGATTTATAATCCTGATGCCCGTTTTCTCCTCCTGCGTTCTATTGTCTGGGATGGCATACTTCCAGAATTCCATCAGGCATGCCTCAGTCTTAAACATGAACACCCAGATACCTGGATTTTAGCTACACAGGAACTTAGACCAAGCTCTTACGAGGCACCCACTATGACACAGGCCTATGCAGCTACCCCATGTAAGCAAAAGGGGGCTTGCTTTCAGTGTGGTCACCAAGGGCACTGAAATAACCGATGTCCAGAAAATAAATCACTACCTCGCTTCCAGCCAGGGAACCAGAGGCCAGCAACACCTTGTCCTACATGCCAGAAAGATTTTCATTGGAGGAGAGATTGTTGGTCCAAGTTTCATAAAAATGGAAAATGGCACGCCCCTGTCGAATGTAGATTTAAACAGGAATTTAAACTAGGTGTGGGACGTCTCTTAGCTCCACCCCCCTGAGGGAAATGTGGCCCACTTGGCATTGCACCACTTTTCCATAAACAAAAGACCAGCCTGGGACCCAATCCGTTGCTCCACCCACCACGCCATGGAACCATAGTAGAGGGTGAGTGGGAGGAGGAGCCCAGGGCATGTGGAAACTCCCCACGTAAAGATGGGCTGGAGCAATCAAATGGCATGAATTCAGAGCCTGAGATTTTGTGGACCACTACTGCTTTAGAATGAGGTCACTCTATTATGACAGTAAGGATTGGTAATATTCCTTTTAAATGTTTAATTGGCACAGGGGCAGATAAGACAATTTTAAGGCAAGAAAAGATTCCCCAGAGTTGGGAACTCCTTCTAGGACCCTGTTTACATGGTGTTTGAGGGTTGGCCCAAGCCTTTCTCACATGAGATTCACTTAGGTGGGAAGACCTGGAAAGGACTACAGAACACTTTCATCCTTTGGTAGCTGATATTAGCACCAACTTACTGGGCAGAGATCTGCTGGAATCTCTTGATGTTGTAGTGTCACCTCTGCAGGGTACCACACCCACTATTGCAGGACTTCTAGATCTAACTAGCACCCCCAATACTAACTACCATTGTTTGTAACCAAACTCCCCACTTAGACTAGCTTTCTAACGAGCCTGTCTGGGTGGAACAGTGGCCTTTGCCTAGGGAGAAGTTAAAAATTTTAAGAGCTCATACAAGACCAGTTGTCCGTGAGCCACATTCATCATTCCTGGAACCTATTCCTGTAGAATACTCCTGTTTTTGTGATTAAAAATCGCTCGGGAAAATGACGCCTCCTCCGAGATCTCTGTGCAGTTAATAAAACCATGCAGGTCTGGGGCTCCCCCTAAAGGGGTTTGCCTCTCGCTTCTGCAATTCCCACAGGAATTCCAATCATAGCTACTGATATACAGGATTGTTTGTTCTCTATTCCCTTGCACCCACAAAATTGTAAGCGTTTTGCCTTCTCTGTCCCTTCTATTAATAATGCCAGCCCTGATGATAGATTTTAATGGGTGGTACTGCCCCAGAGCATAGCCAATAGTCCTACAATTTGTTAAGAGGCTGTTAAATCTCACCTTTTTCCATATATTCATAAAAGCCTTAAGGTTCTTAATTATATGTATGACGTCTTAATATGGGGAGAATTAGATACAGATCTCTGTGCCCTATGTGATATTCTTATTCTTGCGTTAAAGAAAAGTGGCCTTAATGTAGCTCCTGAGAAGGTACAGCTAATTCCTCTAATGTCTTTCTTAGGTTCAGATATTTCTCTGAGGTAGATTCGTCCCTTAAAACCTTGTGTTACTTTTCCTTCTAATCTCACTCTTGCTTTACAAAGTTTTCTTGAAAATTTAAATTGGCTTAGGCAGTATCTTTATCTGCCTACTAGCTACTTCCAACTGCTGTTTGACCTGTTAAAAGGAAACAAACAGCCCTCCTCAAAACGTATGTTAACTCCCGAAGCCTCCTTGGCACTGGAAAGGGTTAACCAGGCCCTCCAAGACATGCACCTTTTTCGATTCTTCTCCTCCTCTCCGGTAAGCCTTCTAATCTTTAACTCCACCCCCACAGTAGTGGGGGCACTGTGGCAGAACTATGGGGTTCTTGAGTGGCTTCATATGACAGGAGGTGGAGCTCCAAGACTCCTTACTGAGATAGATGCATTAGCATTCATGGTTCACCAAGGAAGAAATAGACTGGTGCAGGTCTTAGGAAATGAACCAGATTCAATTATTCTTCCCTTTCCTCTCACAGATACAGAGTGGCTCATATGCCACCATTCTCATTTTGCCATAAGTGTAGTGGGATTTCCAGGACAAATAGATAACCATTTCCCTTCTAATAAATTGATAGCTTCTTTACCTCTTTTTCCTCTACTAGTACCTAAACTTTTCTCTCAAGATCCCATCCTCTCTGCTCCTACAGTCTTCTCTGATGGTGGAAAAAAAGGGAGCTGTTGCCCTTATATATTATCCAGACAAGCAATACCCTAAACCACCATTGCTGAGCTTCCTGATAATTCCCCTCAGTGCAAAGAACATTATGCTGTTTCCCTTGCATTAAAAGCCGTACCAGAATCCTTCAACCTTTTTTCTGACAGTGTATATACTGTCAACTTACTTCCATGGCTTGCTCGTTCTTATGTGAGAATTGATGACAACTCACTTTCTCCTCTCTTAATTCAAATCGCCTCTATGCTCTGTTCTCGAATCCAACCACTGTATGTTCAACACCTTCATTCCCACAGCCCTATTCCTGGTTCCCTGTCTGAAGGGAATGCTTCAGCTGACCTCCTCACCTCCACAGGAATTCTCCTAGTCTCTGTCTCTAATCCTGCTGACTTTCATTCCCTAACCCATTTTAATCTTAAAGGACTTCGAGCTCAATTTCCTGATGTTCCTTTGGCACAAATGAAACACATTCTTGCTACATATTCTTCCTGTGCATGTCTAATCAAAACATCTGTTATTCAAACTCTTGGGGTTAACCCCCGAGGCTTAAAAGCCAATGAATGCTCTTTGGCAAATTGATGTCACCCACATACCAAACTTTGGCAAACAAAAATATGTGTTTGTCTCAATTGATACCTTTTCTAAATTTATGTGGGCGACAGCTCAGATGGGAGAAAGCTCAAAAAAGCTTATAAGCCATATTCTTTCCTGTTTTGTTGTAAAGGGATTACCTCTTCAACTGAAAACTGACAATGGGACTACATTTACCAGCAAACAATGTAAAGATTTTTGTTCCCTTTGGAACATTACTCATACCACTGGCATTCCCTATAATCCACAGGGACAAGGCATTGTTGAGAAGGCCTCTAAAACCATTAAGGCTCAATTAAATAAAGATAAAGGGGGAATGTACCCCCCAATATCCAGCTAGCAAAAGCCTTAACTAGATTAAATCTCTTTAATATTTACAAAACCTCTGACCAACCTCCTATTCTTCTTCATTGGCAAACACCATCCTCCCTCCATGCTATTAAGGTCAAATGGAAAGGCTCACTCGATAAAATTTGGAAAGGGCTTGACCCCCTATTGACCATGGGGAGGGGTTTCACATGCGTTTTTCTGCAGAATTACTCAAAACCTGTCCTGAGATTCCCAAATAGACATGACCAACCTAGACCTCAAATAGATCCCTCCCTCCATTGTTACCAGTCATCTCTATCAGGAACAAAAAAACCAGACCTCTTTGTGGGCTGCCATAGGACCCTGCCCTCAACTTGGAACAACAATGGTAGAGAATGTTCCATCCTCCAAAGGATGGAACATATGTAGCATAGAATATGGACAACATATTCTATGCTACACTTGAGGAAGATGGGTTCTGAAACCAGGGCAGCTTGGAATATTCCTATTCACGATGACAGAATGTGAGTTCATATCGAAAGGGATACAAAGGTCACATAGTCTCCTAAGCTGAATATGGGCCCCATACCAAATCAAATAGATTGGGTTTATAGTCAACAATATTTATACCCCTTTCCCATATTAGGGAGCTACTATATTCCCTGATCCAGCTTTCTTGTCCTTTTTCCAACCATGACATCATCTCCTAAGACAATAACTTGGATCCACCTGCATATCAAATTTCATGCTCAGGGGAAAAAAAACTAGTATAGCCACATGCCCTTTAGAATATAACTAAAATTGAGTAACACCCACCTCTTCATCTGCCCTATTCCAGCCTTTTGGTTCATGATTGGTCAACAATTTGTTTGGCTTTGTATGTTAATTCTCTTTTCAGCCACAAGGTTCCAGATGCTAGCAAGATGCCAAACAGACTTCCCTGGACAGACAATTCCACCAAGGTGTCCTGGAACTCTGTCTGCCCAGAGCCCCACCCTACTAGGGAAAGGGAGAGGCAGGCTGGTAGTATGGATTGACCTGTCAATGCCCATGCTGAACAGGGAAGTTATTACAGAAGCCAGACCTTCCACCTTCTGTGTCCAACAATAATCTTGGGTCCACACTCTCAGAGGGTTAAAAAATAGGAAAGCTATCTGGGGAGGGGATGGGATACGGAGATCTGGTGGTGGGAACTGTGTGGAGTCGTACCCTTCTTACCATATAGTTTTGTCAATGTTTCCTTTTCATAAATAATAATAAAAAAAGAAAATCACATACACAAAGTAAAAAAATAAGAGAACCATACAAAATATCAATGAAGAGAAAAGTTGGTTCTTTAAAAAAAAATTCAACATAATTGACATATCCCTAGCCAAACTCATGAGAGAGAGAAGAGACTCAAATAAATATAATTGTAAATGATAGAGGAGACATCAAAATTGATACAACAGAAATCCAGAAGATCATTAGAATCTTCTACGAAGAACTATACGCCACCATACTAGAGAATCTGTGAGAAATGGAAGAATTCCTAGAAACATATAACCTTCCAAAATTGAAACAGGAAGAACTACAGAATGCTTCTAATTCTGCTTCTAAAACCCCTTCTGTTTCATTGGTTTAATCCCCTCTGCTTAACACTGTATTCTATTTACATAACCACTGTTAACTAAGCACCACCCTGCCTGCAGGGCATTGGTTTAATCCCCACTGGTTCACAATGTATTTTTGCTCTGCCCCTTTTCATAGTCACCCTGATTTCCACCAGTCTTTTTTTGCTCCACCCTCTCTAAGTCACATCCTGTTTCCACCCTACTTGGCGAGTATATATATAAGGACAGGATTGTGATTAGAGCTTATCTTAGATTGTGCTGTGTTCCACATGAATAAAGACTGAACTGAGTACCAGCCATGAGTCCCTGGTCATCTCTCTCTCCTGCCTGTGAAGCTAGCCTGGCATAATGGCACCCTGAAACAGGGACAGGAATCTCGGATCCACACACATGGAGCAGACCAAAGAAGACCAGATAAGTAGAGCCACCATGGCCTGCCTTTCTACTTATGAAGAGGTTTTCCAATGCTTCTACTCTTTCTTCATGAGAAGTTTCTCTGTCTCTGGAACATTTTTCTCTGGGCCACACTTTGGTTCCCTGGCTGGGAACTTTGGTTCCTTATGACTGTGATTGTAGAGCTTGAAAGATGTATGGAGATTTCTCCTTGGACTTCCTGGATTCCCTCTCCCATGTTTCCTGAGGAGAATGACTATATTTTGCTCTGGGCCACACTTTGTTTTCTTATGACTGTGATCGTAGAGCTTGGGAGATGCATGAAAATTTCTCCTTGGACTTTTTGGACTTCCTCTCACATGTTTCCCTTGGAGAAGGACTACTCTAACTTGAAGAGCATTCTTGGGTGTCCTGGCAGTCCCCATGAATGGAGAAACATGGTTAGTTCTACTCTCCTGATTCAATTCTTTCTTCAATGGGAAGATGTTTTTAAAAATGGGTGCCTGCAGCAATCCTGCAGGAACCGTCCTAAATGGAATTTCAAGGAGCTTTTTGGACTAGGACGCCATCTGGGGACTCATGATGCTACATGGTGAGATCTGGATAATCTGGTTCAAGGCAAAAGAAGCAAAAGCTGCCTATGGCTTTTCTCTTGATTCCCCCCTCATTGTTCTCACTGAGTATCTTAGGTTTGCTGTATGCTTTCAGTTGTGTTTCACAAGAGTGATTTGAATGACTGAATTTTTGTATGACATTGACTTAAAATAATGCTGGATGCAGCCATGATTTCTAGAGACATCCAGAAACAATCTAAAAAAAAATGTTTTCCCTCCTTTGATTTCTTCTTACATCTTGGCATAAATCCGAAACATTTAATCCTGAAAACTTTATGAGTTATGGGCGGGGCAGATAGTGCAATGATTATGTTAATGATTCTCATGCCTAAGGATTTTAACCATGGTTCTTCTGTTTACCTTTCCACATTTTATTGAGTTTAAACTGTTTAAACAACCTCAAAATCATACTAGAAAGGACTTCCAATTATAATGGAGTTATCAATTATAGTAAACTTCTAATCTGCTACAGGTTTTGTTTGAGAAGTAAGTGAACTACAGCTGTCAAGTCTTCACATGAAAAAGCATCTACACAAATGGAATCCCTGGAAATCCACTTGGACCCCTGTTCTCTGACATCGCCCACAAGATGGCATGACTACAACGCACCCCCGGAAACCAATGATGTGACCTGGCATGACCTGAAGAAACAGATTCGCAGACTCCAAAGCTCACTCTCTACAGAAAAGCGGAATTCCGGTGGCTGACTTTCCCCATCGAGACAGAAATGCAGCGTTTCATCCCCTGGCATTTCTTCCATGGTCATCTGCTTTGGACTGACACTTCCATCGGACTTACTGGACACTTTACACAACTTTACAGCAGTTTGCTTTTATGCTGTTGGGTTTCTCAAAGACTGACCACAGCAGTACATAGACTTTGCAGCCATCTGCCTTGGGACTTTATAGGACACACCCCCTCGCCTGCAGGCCCTTTCCCCAGAGACAAGAAACTCCCCCTCCTTACTAGGTCATGCCCACAGAGGCAGGAAATGCCCTTTGAGGCATGAAACTCCCCAGAGGCAAGAGATGCCCACAGAGGCAGGAAATGCCCTTTGAGGCAATAGATGCCCCCAGAGCAAGAAATGCCCTTTCTCCTGCTAGACACTGCCCTTTGAGGTAGGAAACGCCCCCCCAGGCCTCCTCTTGGCATCACACTGGTTCTTGCTGCTCTCCTATTTTGTTCCTCCATGTCTTGTGCCAGTTCTTTTGAAAATGCCTGTATGATATAGGTTTCTGTTCACCCCACACTCCTGATCTATGTCCATGAGTTAAAAAGAAATGGGGAAATGTTGGTATGCTTCTAATTCTGCTTCTAAAACCCCTTCTGTTTCATTGGTTTAATCCCCCTGCTTAACACTGTATTCTATTTACATAAACACTGTTAACTAAGCACCGCCCTGCCTGCAGGGCATTGATTTAATCCCCATTGGTTCACGATGTCTTTTTGCTCTGCCCCCTCTCGTAGTCACCTTGTTTTCCACCAGTCTTTTTTCACTCCACCCTCTCTACGTCACATCCTGTTTTCACCCTACTTGGCGAGTATATATATATATATATATATATATATATATACACACAGGATTGTGATTAGAGCTTAGCTTAGATTGTGCTGCATTCCACATGAATAAAGACTGAACTGCCTACCAGCCATGAGTCCCTGGTCAAAGCTAGCCCAGCACACAGACAAAGAAATTGAAACAGTTGGGGATGGGTGGTAGTGCAGTGGGTTAAGCATATATGGCTCAAATGGCAAGGACTGGCATAAGGATCTTGGCTCATGTCCCCAGCTCCCCACCTGCAAGGGGGTCACTTCACAAGTGGTGAAGTCAGTTTGCAGTTGTATATCTTTCTCTTCCTCTCTCTGTCTTCCCCCCTCATCTCTCGATTTCTCTCTGTTCTATCCAACAAGGGCAATGAAATGGGGGGAATGATCCCAGGAGCAGTGGATTTGTTGTCCAGGCACGAGCCCCAGTGATAACACTGGATGAAAAAGAAAAAAGAGCTTGAAACAGTATTAAGAATCTTCCCAACAACAAATGTCCTGGACCAGATGGTTTTACAAATGAATTCTACAAAACATTCAGGAAACAGTTAATACCTATACTTCTAAAGCTCTTTCAAAAGACTGAAGAAACAGAAATACTCCCTTCCACCTTCTATGAAGCCAACATCACCCTGATATCAAAAGTAGACAGGTATCCAATGAAAAAAGAAAACTATAGACCAATATATCTGATGAACATAGATGCTAACATATTTCAAAAGATCCTAGACAATAGGATACAGCAGTATATCCAAAAGATTTTTCATCAGGACCAAGTGGAATTTATCCAAGGAATCCAAGGTGGTTCAGTATATTTAAGTCAAGCAACATCATCCACTATATCAATTAAAGCAAAACCTAAAACCACATGATTATATCAATAGATGCAGAGAAAGCCTTTGGAAAAATGCAACACCCTGTCGCTGTTGGCCCACAACAATGACACGGACACCAGAGTCTTCTTCCTCAATTCCCTTTATTTCCTTCTTATGGCCACCTTAAGTACCTTTCACTGTTACATAGTCAGCCAATGGACATTAAGCAAGCATACAGCATTCATAGACCATGCAGCCTTCTACCAATCATAAAACAGTTCACGTGTACAGCACGCAGTCTGTGAAGTTGGATCGTCCAACTTCCGCAAAGTTGTTTACTACTTTACTGGTTTAGCCACCACGTGGCCGGTGCCATCTTAGGGGTGTGATGTGCAGTGTCATTATGGCTCCCGACAGCTCCCCCGTTCATATATAATAAAATGAGCAGGGGACCATGCCTGTCTTAGGTTGTCCCAAACTGTTCGTACCCTTACCCGTCTTCAGCTTGGCACGCCGCCTGTCTTAGGTTGGTATAGGAACCCCAGGGAACTTACCCGTCTTTGGCTACTGGTCCAGCATGCTTAGCCAGATTTGAGGGGTCTCTCCACCTTGGATAGCCAACATAGCCTGGACCGTAATTTGTCATTCAACTCGAGCCTGTGCTCTGAGATGACACAGACAATAAAGGCCCAGGATGATGGCACCCACAAGCGCTGTCCCGAGGACCCCTACTCCAGCCCATTCTTTTAGGTGGGAGACTGCCAAGAGCACATAAGTGGCAAACTCTTTTGCCGTGGCAATCTGCACTTTGGTGGTATTAATGGAGAAAATTTGGCGTCTCATGGTCTTGGTGAGCGTGTCAAACTCAGCGGACAAGGTGCCATTGAGCATCAGGGATAATCACCTGGAGTGATTAGCTGCCAGACTGTTATTGACCCATGCCGTACTGGTGACACACACTCCAGGCATGCTCCGCACGCAATGATCAGCCAGCATACCCTCTGTTTGCTCAACTGACTCTTGGAGAAGGTCTACCCTTTGGTTCACAATCATGATACCTGCTCTGAGGTGTTGAACAACAGCTAGATTGGTTTGTAAGGCCTCGGCCGTGGATGCGGTGAGATTATTTAGAGCTTCTGCAGTAGGTATGCTGGTAGCTAGGGAAATGCCTGCCGCCGCGATGGCGGTGGCAGATACGGCAATGGCAGCAACAATTGCCGCTGTGATGCCAAAATCTCGCCTGGGGTGGAGCAAAATCTCTAACTCTCTTTCCTCTATCTTAGTGGGTACAGGGAGATAAGTGGGTACCCTGGCCACTACAGCTGTGCCCATACCGTTCCAACATTGTGTCAGGTTACATCTCCTTGACTTACAAGGCAGCCGAGTGGTATTAACCGAAGCATGAACAATGAACATGAAAGGGGGCTGTACACATACAGGTGTAGGGTGGAAGTTCAATGTAGCATTGCATTCAGAAGGAGAAACATTAGTTTCAAACGTCTCTCCGGGAGTATAAGAATAGGTGCAGTTTTTCCACGTAGCCCCCTGCACAAAGGAGAAAGGGGAAATGTCCAAGCAACCCCCGCCCGAGGTGCAGAACAGCCATACTTGCCAAGGGTTGACTGGGGCACCCTGCGTGGGATTGCCAAAGGAGTAGTTATATCCTCCAAAAGAGCTGTTGCTAAAGGTTGGGAACCTGCAAGGTGGAGTTGCACACCCGACGAGGGCAGACCCGCGGGACAGTGGCAGAAGTCATTGTGACTGCCCAGGGGCGCCCGGAGCTATTGGAGAAATGTCCCAGGGTCTGATTCAAAAGCGTCACGCTGGGTCCGACAGAGTCTGCCAAGACCCTGGGGGCTTGAAAGCAGACAGTCCCTTGGAGTAGAAAGTCCGTGGTATTGAAGTATCCTGTAGCCAGGTCGAAAGGCACTGTAGGAAGTCCCGTGAAGGCATTTGTGGACAGGAAGGCTGGCAGAATTTTGGACTCATTGGTCACTGGCAGGGGGAATGGCCATGCGCGGGCCAGACTCCACAGGGTTTGCGTTTGTGCCCTGGCCATAGTCATCACCATCATCATGATCAGCAGGGCATGCGGGGGAGTCATCTTTATGCGTCACAGCCTTTATGGGTCAGCCTTTCCGGGATCCACACAGGCATCTGCTGATTCTGTGGAAAAACACAGACAGAGCCTCGCACCCATCTGAGAACTGGGTCCGGGCCGGCCCAGTGGCCGGTTAAAGGATCTTTCCATATGATCACTTCTTTAGGGCCAGAGTCAGCGGTGGAATGCCGATCTGCTGCTGACTTCTCGTGCTCATCCAGGGGTAGAAAATTAAGAGTAAAGAGAGCAATATGCAGCTTCTCTTTGGGGGAGCCAAACGTCTCCCCTATACCCCCTTTTGTTTATATAAGCAATTTTTTAAGGTGAGATGAGCACTTTCAATGACTCCTTGTCCTCGAGGATTATAGGGGATGCCCGTGGTGAGCAATATCTCAAAGGCTTGCAGGAATTCAGAAAAGGCTTTAGAAGTATAAGCAGGTCCATTGTCAGTTTTATACTGTTTTGGGATCCCCCAGGCAGAGAATGCCTGAAGGCAGTGAGCGACAACATCAGCAACCTTTTCTCCTGCATGAGCAGAGGCAAAAATAACACCAGAGAACAGGTAAATAGACACATGGATATATTGTAAGTGGCCGAAGGAGGGAAAGTGGGTAACGTCCATCTGCCACAGATGATTAGGTTGGAGGCCCTTAGGGTTGACACCCAAAGAGGGCTGGGGCAAAAAAGGGACACAATGGGTGCAGGATTTAACAATATGCTGCACGATTTGTCTGGTAATATTGAATTTTCGGCAGAGGGTGTTGGCACTGACATGCCAGTGGCTGTGAAAGGAAGCTGCCTGTTCCTGAGCCGAGCAAATGAGATCAAATTTGGTAGCACTATCTGCAAGGGCATTACCTTCTGCTAGAGGGCCAGGAAGGTTAGAATGAGCCCTACTGTGTCCCACAAAGAAGGGCTCTCTGCAGCGAGTGATGATCTCCTGTAAGGCAAGCAAATCCCGATGGATAGAAGAGGTGACCACAATGGTAGCAGCAGTCTCCAGCATGCAGACAGCATTGAAAACATACTGGCTGTCAGAGACTAGATTAAATGGCTCAGGAGAAAGGCGGAAGGCCAGCAGGACTGCCACAAACTCCACCCTTTGGGGGTGGAAGCGGGTATGAGTACTGGATAAACCTGTCCTTCCGAGACTACGGCTCCTGTTCCATTCTTGGAGCCGTCAGTGAAAATGGTGCGAATGGCTGGCAGGGGCTGCAGTTTTGTGACTCTAGAGAAAATGATAGGGACTGAGCAGCAAAATTGGAGCCATGGGTGAGGTGGATAGTGGTTATCAAAGCACAAGCTATGGAGGCACGCCAAGAGTGACCAGTCGTCATCGAAGTGTATGAGGTGCATGATCTGTTCCTTAGTATAAGGGGTTACACAAAGTGTCGGTGCAGTGCCAAAGGCTGACAGGGCAGCATGAATGGCTTTATTAATAAGGGTAGCAATGGCCGTAGGGTAGTCAGTGATAATCTTACTGGGGGCAGAAGGTAGGTAGACCCAGGTTAAGGGTCCTCCCTGCCAAAGAACAGTCGAGGGACAGCTCTTTTCAGGAAGGACCATAACAGCAAGAGGCTGGGAGGGATCACAGCGGCTGGACCATCCCTCTGATAGACGGCACTCCACCAGGGTCAAGGCAGAGCATGCTGCCGGAGTCAGCCGCCTAGGTGAAGCCAGCTGTGGATCTCCTTTAAGAATATCAAAAAGTGGCTGTAATTCTTGAGTGGTAAGCTTTAAGTAAGGCCGGACCCAATTTATGTTCCCCAAGAGTTGTTGAAAGTCATTGAGTGTATTTAAATTGTCAGTCCTAATGGTGAGCTTTAAGGGGTGCACAGACACTGTGTCAATCCTATTGCCTAAGTATTCCACATAGTCAGTCTTTTGGACCTTTTTGGGGGCGATATCAAGGCCCCAGGAACGTAGTGCCCACGTCACATGGACCAGGGCCTTTTCTAAGTCATTAAGAGAGGCTGCACACAGAAGAATATCATCCATGTAGTGGGAAAATAAAACCTGAGGGAAAGCAGATCTACTAGAGCGAATTGCCCGATCAACATAAAGTTGACAAAGGGTGGGACTATTCATCATGCCTTGAGGGAGGACCACCCATTCATATCGCCAATCAGGTTGCATGTGGTTAAGGGTGGGTAAGGTAAAGGTGAACCTAGCACAATCATCAGGGTGAAGAGGAATGGAATAAAAACAATCTTTGATATCTAAAGCTACCACGGGCCAAGCTTTGGGTAAGGTGGTTAACAATGGCAGCCCCAGTTGCACTGGACCTAGAGGAGACATCTGAGCATTAATCTCTCGGGGATCATGTAAGAGCCTCCATTTGCCTGATTTCTTTTTAATGACAAAGATAGGGGTGTTCTACGGTGAAGTGGAGGGTCTAACGTGTCCTGCAAGCAGCTGCTCTTTAACGAGGGCGTGTGCTGCGTTCAGCTTCTCCTTTGTTAAGGGCCACTGAGCCACCCACTTAGGAGCATCGGAGATCCAGCAGATGGGGAGGGCCCTCAATTTGGTGGCCCCAGGCGAAAACTCAGTCCAGACCTGCTGGAGCAAGGGTCTGGGCACACTGGCTTCGTAGCTCCCTGTTCAGTAGTGCCCAAGCCTCCACCTTTGTATCCCATTTGGAGCATCATGTTTCAGGCCTGTTGGCTATAGTTGCCCTCATTGGTGAGGATCATATTCATTCCCATGAGAACATTTCTCCCCCAAAGTGAGATAAGCAGGTCACAAAAATATGGTTTGAAGGTGCCTTTATTTTTCTCCTTGTCTTCCCAGTGTAAATGGTCAGCACTTTGATCAGGGCTGCTAGCGACCCCTAGACCACACAGCATCTGCGCTGCCTTCACCAGGGGCCATTCTCGTGGCCAGTCACAGGCGCAAATGATACTCCTATCTGCGCCAGTATCTAGGAGGCCTTGAAAGTCTTTGCCATTTACGGCCAGGGTAAGGATGGGGAGGTCTCCAAGCTGCATGGATAGAAAAACCATAGGGTCCCCCGAAGAACCGAGGCCTTTCTCACCATGTAGTAGTGGGCGAGAGGGGAAGTCTCCGTGGCGGCTGGGGAGTATTAACAATTGGGCTATTCTGTCACCGGGGGTGATAACAGACACCCCTCTGGGAGAGGATACCAATATTTTCGGTTGTCCAGAAAAGTCGGAGTCAATAACTCCGGGATGGATGGACAAGCCCCGCAATGTCGCAGAGCTCCGCCCCAAAAGCAAGTCAACGGTGTTTTTAAGCAAGGGCCCCTTGAAATCTGCAGGGACGGCTTGGACTCCCATCTCTGGGGTTAGTACCAAGCTGGTGGTGGCGCAGAGGTCCAATCCTGCGCTCCCTGTGGTGGCCCTCCTAGGGGGATCGTGGGCTCCCCCTGGTGAAGCAGCTGCTGCATCACTCCATACTTTTGCCCTGGGCCCCGGAGTGGGGGGCCCGCTCGGGAGTTTTTTGTTGGGGCACCCTGACTTGCAGACAGCGGTCTGCCCACCTTATCTCTAACTGACCTGCATTCATTGGCCCAGTGATTTCCTTTCCCACAGCGAGGGCAGAGACCGGGCTGCCGGCGGGTATTCATGTCCTTATTTGGGAAGTCCCTCTTGAAGTGCCCCTGTTTGCCACAGCGGAAGCAAGAGCCATTTCCAGCCTGCCTACGTCCACTGGCCTTGTCTAGGCCCTGCGCAATAGCCGCAGCCATAACCTGAGCCGTGACTGTCTGCGGAGTAATATCTCTGCAGATCTTTAGGTAGTCTTCTAAAGTCTTGCCCCTATGGGGTGTGATGGCTTCTCTACACCATTTATTGGCTTGCTCATAGGCCAGCTGCCTAACGAGGGGTGCCACCGCCTCGGAACTACCAAAGATGCGGCCGGCCATAGTCAGCAGGCGATCTACAAAATCAGCGTAGGGCTTATCAGGACCTTGAAGGACCTTAGTGAGCATGCTCTGACTGTCTCCCTGGGGCTGGAGGGTTCTCCAGGCTTTCTTGGCTATGGCGGCCAATTGAACATACACTCCTGGATCATAATCTATCTGGTTATCATGTCCCAAATAACGCCCTCTGCCAAGAATCATATCTTTGTTCCATTGCAGCCGCCCCTGATCTGCATTTCTCTGGGCGTATTCTTCAGCTAACTCTCTAAGGGCTATCTTCCACATCAGATATTGACCCCCGGTTAAAATGGCCTTAGCCAGGTGAGCCCAATCCTCAGGGGTCATCCAGGAGTCGCTAATCGAATCCAGAATGCCCAGGGTATAAGGTGCGTGTAGGCCATACTTCTCCAGGTTATCTTTCAGCTGTTTAATCCATTTAAAATCTATAGGATTGAACTCTCGGTTGCCCCAGAGGGGATCCTTGACTGCCGGAAAGGATCTGCACTCAGGCAGAAGTTCAGACCATTTACCAGTCCGGCAGGAGGAGCAATAGCAATAGCAATAGCTGTGCCTGAACAAGCACAACAAGCGACCCCCGGGCCCTTTTCTTGCCACTAGGAGGTTCCCAACCCCAGGGTGCGGCGGGTGCGGAAGGTTAAAGGGGAGTGGGGGGGGGGCAGGGTCCCAACTAATGAGGTCTTCTGTGACCTTCTCCTTTTCTCTCCCCTAGTCTGCGATTTTTATGTCTTTTATCTGCTCCCCCACCAGGTCCAGTTCTTCTCCAGAGAGTCCGCCTTCCTCCTCTGATAGAGGGCCACATTCAGATCTTTTTTTTGTGAGCATTCCTCTTTAATCTCTTCTGTTTCCTCCAGTTTTAATGTAATCTTTGAACTGACCTCCCCTCTTTACTAGACAGGATTTGATCAGGGTCCACAATCCCAAAGTTCCCGGCCTCAGGGGCCCCTCCTTGTCCTCTATCTTTCTGAAAACTTCTCCAAGGTGCTCCCATTGAGGGACGGTAAGAAGTCCCTCTTCCAGGAACCATGGAGTGACCTCTTCTACCGTGGACATGAAAGTCCTAATGGTCCCCGTCTTAACGGGGGTCCCATTACTCTTCAGTAATTTCTTAATAGTTCCCTCCATGCGCTGGCTTGACTGAAAGCCTCCCATGGCGACTCCCTGCTTCAAGCAGCTTAACCTGTGATCACAATCCTGCACTTCTCGCAGCTCCCTAGTCTGTTTGACTAGCTTTTGGTTTACTCATGGACCGTTTTGAGATTCCCGGGTTTCAGCACCACTTGTCGCTGTTGGCCCGCAACAACGACACAGACACCAGAGTCTTCTTCCTCAATTCCCTTTATTTCCTTCTTATGGCCACCTTAAGTACCTTTCACTGTTACATAGTCAGCCAATGGGCAAGCATACAGCATTCATAGATCATGCAGCCTTCTACCAATCATAAAACAGTTCATGTGTACAGCACGCAGTCTGTGAAGTTGGATCGTCCAACTTCTACAAAGTTGTTTACCACTTTACTGGTTTAGCCACCACGTGGACGGTGCCATCTTAGGGGCGTGATGTGCAGTGTCATTATGGCTCCCGACAACACCTATTGACGATCAAAACACTACAAAAATGGGAATAGATGGGAAATTCCTCAAAATAGTGAAGTCCATATATAGCAAACCTACAGCCAGCATCATACTCAATGGACAGAAGCTGAAAGCATTCCCTATCAGATCGGGGACTAGACAGGGCTCTCCACTATCACCATTACTCTTCAAAATAGTATTGGAAGTTCTTTCCATAGCAGTCAGTGAAGAGAAAAAAAAAAATCAAAGGAATACAGATTGGAAGGGAAGAAGTCAAGCTCTCACTATTTGCAGATGATATGATAGTATAGAAAAACCCAAAGAATCCAGCAAAAAACTGCTGGAAGATATTAGGCAATATAGCAAAGTGTCAGGCTACAAAATCAGTGGCAAAAATTAGTGGCATTTATTTATGCAAACACTAAATGTGAAGAATAGGATATCCAGAAATTACTCCCATTTGTGGTTGCAACAAAATCAATAAAATACCTAGGAATAAACTTGACCAAAGAAGTGAAAGACTTCTATACTGAAAACTGTGAGTCACTATTCAAGGAAATAAAAAATGATACCAAGAAATGGAAAGACATCCTGTGCTCACAGATTGGAAGAGTTAGTATCATCAAAATGAATATTCTCCCCAGAGCCATATACAAATTTAATGTGATACCCATCAAATTTCCACCATGCTTCTTCAAGAGAATAGAGCAAAAATTACAGTCATTTATCTGGAGCCAGAAAACACCTAGAATCACCAAAACAATCTTGAGGAAAAGAAACAGAAATGGAGGCATCACACTCCCAGATCTTGAAATATATTATAAGGCCATCATCATCAAAACAGCCTGGTACTGGAACAAAAATAGGCACACCGACCAATGGAAAAGAATTGAAAGCCCAGAACTAAAAAACCACACCCATGGACAATTAATTTTTGATAAGGGGGCCCATAGTATTAAATGGAGGAAGGAGGCTCTCTTCAATAAATAGTGCCAGGAAAACTGGGTTGAAACATGGAGAAGAATGACACTGAACCACCTTATCTCACCAGAAACAAAAATCAACTCCAAATGGATCAAGAACACGGATGTTAGACATTAAACTATCAAATACTTAGAGGAAAATATTGGTAGAACACTTTCCCACCTAAACCTCAAGGAAAATTTTGATGATTCACACCCAATTGCAAGGAACACTGAAACAAAAAAAATCAATGGGATTACATCTAATTGAAAAGTTTCTGCAAAGCCAAAGAAATCATCACACAAAGAGACCCCTCACAGAATGGAAGAAGATCTTCACATGCCATACATCAGTCTAGAGATTAATCATCAAAATATACAAAGAGCTCAGCATACTTAGCAACAAAAAACAAATGACCCCATCCAAAAGTGGGCAGAGGATATAAACAGAACATTCACTACAGAAGAGATCCAAAAGGCTAACAAACACATGAAAAATTGCTCCAGTTCAATTATTGTCAGAGAAATGTAAATGAAGACAATATTGTGATACCACCTCACCTCTTTGAGAATGGCATACGTCAAAAAGGACAGCAGCAACAAATGCTGAGGTTGTGTGGACAAAGGAACCTTTATGCACTGCTGGTGTGAATGTAAATTCCTTCAACCTTTGTGGAGAGCAGTCTGGAGAACTCTCATAAGGCTAGAGATGAATCTTTCAAATGACTCAGTACTTCCTCTCCTAGGGATATACCCCAAGGACTCCATAACACCTACCAAAAAGATACGTGTACACCTATGTTCATAGCAGCACAATTCGTAATAGCTAAAACCCAGAAGTAACTCAGGTGCCCAACAACAGATGAATGACTGAGAAAAATGCAGTATATGTACACAATGGAATACTACACAACTATAAGAACAATGAACCCACCTTCTGTGACCCATCTTGGATGGAGCTAGAAGGAATTACGTTATGTGAGCTAAGTCAGAAAGACAAAGTCTTTGAAATGTTAGCTCTCTTAAAATCTTAGACCAGGGAGAACAGAAGCAACCCGTGGCATTACTCTAGAAGACTCAATTATATACAAATAATGTCAAAGGACATAAATCATGGTGATGTTGTGTATGTTACGGAAAATCCTAACAAAGGGATTTTCAAAGTTAATCCAATTGCCAAATAATTTGATTACAGCAATAACTATCTATTGCCATTAAATCCTAAAGCAGCAGGAAACTCACCCTTCCTCTATAAAGCCCAAATTTACTCAAGTCCTGGAAACTCTAGGGTGGGGCTCACATTATCACATGTTTCTCTGAATTCATACCAAGTGATATTGTATCTGCTGATGCCAGCCTAATCAACAGGAGTACCAGCTCAGCATGCTTCAATTCAGACTGCGTCCAGAGACATCTGTCATGGAATGTCAACCCTTCAGCCTCATTACTCAGTGAGACCTTTCCTTTCATAGTCTTCTCTAATTCCATTTCAGGTGGTTAGCTTCCTAACAAAGTCCCAAAACCTAGATATATACCAGGTCCCCTGAGATAGGGCTTATGTTCATATGTATCCATAACTTAGGGCAAAATATATACCTGAAAGCAAAAGTGAACAATAGTCTGCAGTGAGTCAGTTTTTGCAGGAAGCATGTAGAAAGACCTAAAAAGATACCATAACGTTCCTAAAGAAATAGTGTCTATTTAGACTTACCTCCTTACCTACTTCCTATTATACTTTCCTCCTTGTCTTGATGCTGAATGTGAGCAACTCCTAAAGCAGTATGATGAGTCGGGCGACCCAGATGTGGCTGACCATCTCATTGCCTCCCTGGATGCAGCACGCCAAGACCGCTGGCAACAACTCACGGAAAGTCTGAAATTCACCCACTCAAGTAGGAAGGACTGGAAGCTTCTTCAAAGTCTGGGTGCCGGTAGCCAACCCCCTCCCATCTCCCATCCTCCCCTATCTCCAAACTCAGTGGCCAGTCACCTAACTCAAGTTGGACGTGCTAAGATCGACCCAGTCTGGAAAAGAGAAATTTCCCATGAGTGGTCATCCCACTTCTGGTTATCTTGTCCATCTCCAAAACTCTCTCCCTTTACACTGTCTGAACTGGAAGACGCTTTGAAGAGGGTTAAACCGGGAACGGCTGCTGGCTATGATAACATCACCCCAGAACTCATTCTTAACCTGGGCCCCACGGTAAAGAAGTGGCTCACTGCATTCCTGTCCCACATCTTGGAATCTGAATCTATGCCCAAAATTTGGCGTCGTGCGAAGATAATAGCAGTTTTGAAACCAAAGAAAGACCCAACACTGGCCGCCAGCTATAGACCAATTTCTCTCCTCTCCGTGTGTTACAAACTCTTTGAGAGGCTGCTTCTGTCATGTATTTCTCCTCTTACAGAGAAATTCCTATCACCCGCCCAAGCTGGTTTCCGCCCAGGAAGATCTACCTGCGAACAAGCCCTGGCCCTCTCAACTTACATTGAAAATGGATTCCAGAAGAATTTAAAGACAGGTGCTGTCTTCGTTGATCTCACAGCAGCCTATGACACGGTCTGGCACCTTGGTCTCCTAGTCAAGATCTCAAGATGCCTGCCTCCATGGGTGGCCAACACTATATAGTTTCTTCTCCAAAACAGAAGATTCCGGGTGCATCTGGGTGACAAGTCTAGCAGATGAGACTTGTCTCAAGTGGCCTCCCCCAGGGCTCTGTTCTAGCTCCTACGCTATTTAATATTTACATCAATGACCTCCCAGAAACTTCTTCAAGGAAGTTCATCTACGCCGATGACATCTGCTGTGCAACTCAGGCATCCAAGTTTGACATCCTCGAGGAAACACTCACGAAAGACATGTCTCTGATATCTGATTACTGTAAAAAATGGCGACTAAACGGTATCATCTGTTTTCCATCTACACCATGCCTCGGCCTCGCGTGAGCTTAATGTGCAGCTTGGCGATACGAGAATCTGGCCTGAAGCCCAGCCAGTCTATCTTGGCATTACTCTCGATCGCACTCTGTCATTTCACGAACATCTCATAAAAACTGCAGCAAAGGTGGGAGCGAGGAATAACATCATTGCAAGACTGGCCAGCTCCTCATGGGGCGCGAGCGCTTCCACACTACGATCATCATCTCTGGCATTATGCTATTCCACTGCAGAATACTGTGCCCCAGTATGGTTCCGTAGCCCCCATGTCCACTTGGTCGATTCCAAATTATATTCCTCCATGAGGATAATTTCTGGAACCATCCATTCCACCCCGGTTCCATGGCTGCCAGTTCTTAGCAACATTGCCCCGCCAGATATTCGTCGGGATGCGGCATCATCTAAGTTCATTTCCCACATCTACGCTCGACCGCACCTGCCAATATACGCGGATATCTTCGCCCACCCTGTCCAACGCTTGAGGTCTCGTCACCCAATCTGGTCCCCTATGCCTACACTGAACTTCTCTGTTCCAGTCTCTTGGAAACAGAGTTGGCAGCCAGCTGAGGTAAAGAACAAACACCTCATCACAGACCCCTGAAAGCGTCAACCCGGCTTTGACCTAGCACGTTATGATTGGGCCCTCCTCAATCGCTATCGAACAGGCCATGGCCGGTGCGCCGCTATGTTCCATCGCTGGGGAGCCAGAGATGACCCGAACTGCCCCTGCAGCTACCGACAGACTATGACCCACATAGTCAATGACTACCACCTCTCCAGATTCAAAGGAGGTCTCGAAACTTTACATCAGGCTCAACCTGACGCTGTTGACTGGCTACGAAAGAAGGGCAAATGCTAGAAGAAGATACTTTCCTCACTCATTCCAAAGCTATCATTATCAAAGCAAGGACTGCAAAAGCTGAATAAGGGCAAGAGACTGGCATACTTTAACCATGACTCTTTAGTCACTATCAGGCCACCCCATCAGCTGGGGCCCTAATTGGGGAGTCCTGAGATTCCCAAATAGACATGACCTGCCTAGACCTCAAATAGATCCCTCTCTCCAATATTACTGGTCATATCTATCAGGAACAACACAATAGACACCTCTGTGGGCCCCCATAGGACCTTGCCCTCAACTTGGATCAACAATGGTAGAGAATGTTTCATCCTCCAAATGTAGGTTGGACAACATAATCTACCTTCCACATGAGGAAGATGGGTTCTGAAACTGGGGCAGCTTGGAACGTTCCTACTCATGACCACCAGAATGTGAGCTCAGATTTACAGGGATACAAAGGTCCCCTAGGCTCAAACTGAATATGCATCCCAGATCAGATCAAATCAATGGGGTTTACAGTCAATAATATTTATACAACTTTCCCATATTTAGAAGCTACTCACTGCCCTAATCCAGATTTCTGGTCCTTTTTCAACCCATGCCATCATCTCCCCAGACAATAACTTGGATCCACCTGCATATCAGATGTCAGGCTCAGAAAAAAAAAAACTTAGTGTAATCATGGGCTGCCTAGAATATAACTAAAATAGGACTACTAACTATCTACAAAACGGAGACTCCCCAAATCTTCATATGAACTTTTTCAGGCTTTAGGTTCATGATTAGTCAACAATCTGTTTGGCTTTATATGTTAATTCTTTTTTCAGCCACCAGGTTCCAGATGCTAACATGAGGCCAATAGGACTTCCCTGGGCAAACGACCCCACTAATGTGTCCTGGAGCTCCATTTCCTCAGAACCCCATGCCACTAGGGAAAGAGAGAGGCAGGGTGGGAGTATGGATCAACCTGCTAATGCCCATGTTCAGCAGGAATGCAATTACAGAAACCAGACCTTCCACCTTCTGCATTTCACAATGACCTTGGGTCCACACTCTCAGTGGGTTAAAGAATAGGAAAGCTCTCAGGGGTGGGGGTAGGATACGGAGTTCTGGTGTTGGGAATTATGTAGAATTTTACCACTCTTATCCTATAGTCTTGTCAATGTTTCCATTTTATAAATAAAATTTTTTAAATCTCTTAAATATCATTAATACTTTGCCATAAGTAATATATTGCTGTTGCCCCTAATGAAACAACTGTGCTGTTTAGTAAGAGTGATGAGCCACAAACATGAACATACATATAATAACAGCATTAATTATTTGTTACACTTTAGATTGTAGTTAATAATGTTCAGCTTAAGTTAAATGATTTATGGGTTTTTATTTTTGTTGATGCTTATAAATGTTTATTCATTTAAAAATTTTTACCCTATTCATTTAATTTTTATTTGAAATAACTTTTATTTACTTATAAAAAGGAAACACTGACATAACCATAGGATAATGGGTACAACTCCACACAATTCCCACCACCAGAACTCCGTATCCCATCTCCTCCTTTGATAGCTTTCCTATTATTTAACCCTCTGGGAGTGTGGACCCAAGGTCATTGCGGGATACAGAAGGTGGAAGGTCAGGCTTCTATAATTGCTTCCTCGCTGAACATGGGCATTGACAGGTCGATCCATACTCCCAGCCTGCCTCTCTCTTTCCCTAGTGGGGAGGGGTTCTGGTGAATCAGAGCTCCAGGGCACGTTGGTGGGGTTGTCTGTCCAGGGAAGTCTGGTTGGCATCATGCTAGCATCTGGAAACTTGTGGCTGAAAAGAGAGTTAACATATAGAGCCAAACAAATTGTTGAGGAATCATGAGCCTAAAGGCTGGAGTAGTGCAGTTAAAGAGTTGGGGGGGGGGGGTGTCTCCATTCTGTATATAGATAGTAGGCATATTTTAGTTATATTCCAAAGGGCCTGTGGATATACTAGGTTTTTTTTTTTAAATAACTTTTATTGACTTACAATTGGTTTACAATATTGTAAGATTTTGGGAATATATTTTCACCACATTCACCAACAAAGTTCTAATACTACCTTCTACCTGTTCCCTCACCACTTTTTCTCATTTCACATGATAAACACTATAGATCTCAATATCTGAAGATTAGTTTATTTTTCACAAATTCATATTAGTTGTCCATGTTCCACATGAGTGAACTTCTTACTTTACTTAACACAAACACATCCAGTTACATACATTTTTGTCCTGAAAAACCCAACGTTACATTTTATAATAGTAGAGAGGTACTCCTATAGATGGGAATTTATATTTTGGCTATTGTGGACAGCGCACTTATGAATATAAAGGTACATATATCAGTTCAAATTAAGAGTTTTATGTACTTAAGAGAAATGCCTAGAAGTGGTATGACAAGATAAGGAATTTACATTTTCTTGTTGAGCAGGGGTCTCTGCCACATATGATTTCACCATTTCCTTGCAAAATTTCTCATTCAGACAGACACAGTGAAAGAGAAAGTGACAGTCAGAAAGAGGGGACACACCATAGTGCCAGAGTTTTCTCTGATGATATGAAACCTCTCCTATGGTACCAGGACTTGAACCTGTGTTATACCCATGGCAAGATACACATGCTACCTAGTGAGCTCTCTGGCCATTCCAGCATTTTTATGTACATCATTCTGACCCATGTAAAATGATATTTCATTGTAGTTTTAATTTGCATTTTCCTAAGAATAAGGGATGTTGAACATGATTTTTGACTTGTCTGTGGAAAGAGAAACATCTGTTTTAAGTTTTTGCCATTTTAATTGGGTTGTGTGTTGTTGTCTGATGTTTTAGATATTAAACCCTTGTTGAAAACATGATGCATAGATATTTTCTGCCAATTGCCTGATTACCTTTAATTTTTGCAAGTTTCTTAGAATGTGCAAATTTTTTCCTTACCAAAACTCTGATCATCTCTGGCTTATGGTGGTGCAGGGGACTGAACCTGGGCCTTTGGAGCCTCAGGTGTGAGAGACTCTTTGTATAACCATTATACCCCCTCCTCACCAGCAAATATTTTTAATTTCATACTGTCCTATTTAATTCCCCTTGTCAATATGGTTGAACTTTCCCCCCCAATATCATCTGTTAAAAAGGCTTTTCTTTGTCCATAGTATGTACTTGATTCCTTTACCACAGATTAAATCCTCAAACATGTTACATATGCAGGTTTATTGTTGGGCTATCTATTCTACTTTAGTCTGCCTATCACTCTTGTTCAATCCAAGGTCTTGAATACTATTTTACTTACCACTGTTTTTTGTTAATCTTTATTTATTTATTGGTTAGAGATGGATAGACTCAAGAGAAAAGGAGGAGTTAAAAAGGGAGAGGGACAAAGAGACAACTCCAATCTTGCTTCACCACTTGAAAAGCTTTCCCCCACAGGTGTAGACTGGGCGCTCAAACCTTGGTCTTTATGCATTGTAATATGCGCTCAACCAGGTGTGTCACCACTGGGCCCCTTGCTTTGCAATATAGTTTTAAATATGGGAGTATAGTGCTTCCTTTTATCATTTCTCTCAGATTTACTTTGACCATGTTCTTCTGTCATTCCACACAAATTTTAAAATTGTTTGTTCTATTTCCTTGAATAATGTCATGGAGATTTTGATAGTGATTACAATGAATCTATAAATTGTTTTAGGAAATATGGCTATTTTAAAAATACTTACTCTAGGTCATGAAAGCATATCCTTCCACTTCGTGTTTTCTTCTATTTAGTTTAACAGTATTATACCTTTCATTCTAAATGTTTGTCACCTACTCTTCTAAGTCTTACTTCATGGTTGGCTGAGGAGATAGAATAGTGGTTCTGTGAAAGACTTTCATGACTGAGGTCCCAGGTTCAATCCCTAGCACCAACATAAGGCAGACTTGAGCAGTCTTCTAGTTAATTTTTTTTAAAGATGTACTACAAGGTTAGTATCTATTCAGTACACTTATAAATGGGATTTTTCAAATTTCCCTTTCCCCTGCCACTTTTCTGAGCTAATTGTTAATTTCAGGTAGCTCGTTGATGGATATATATATATATATATATATATACACATATATGTATATACATATATACATATTATATATATGTTTTTTATGGAAATGTTTCAGCTTCTCTGACTAAACATAATTCTAGTCATGGGTTTTTCAAAAAAGATTTTTTTTTGTGTTTAGGTCTTGTCAATTTACTATGGGTTTTATAAAAAATGAGTGTTTAAACTTATCAGATGCCTTTTCATCCTCAACTGTTGTGATTATGTTTACTTTATCTTTCTTTTTGCTGATTTGATGTACTACATTGATTAATTTGCTTGTGTTGGACAATCTGTTCATACCTGGGGTGATATCTGTATGGAATATTCTATTGATGTGTACTGGATTCAGTTTCCCAAGATTTTAAGGGTTTTAACATCAGTGGTCATATTGAATACCAGTCATCTATTGTCTACCTTTTTAATAGTTGATATTTCTTTTCTTTGTAATATTTCATTTATTTTTTTTCAATGATGGATATATAGGGAGAGGAGGGTAGGAAGTAGAGAGAGTACATACTGATTAGCTCTGGCCTATGGCAGTGCTGGGGATTGAACCTGGGACCTCAGTGTCTCAGGTATGAACACCTTTTGCATAATCATTATACTGTCTCCCAGTTATTCACAGCAACCTCTCTGAGAGGTACTATTAAGTTGTCTACTTTAAAGATGTATAAGAAAACTCAAGAAAATTGCTCAATGTAACTTTGCTCAATAGGCAGCAAAGCACTAGAAACTGATTTATAAGTTGTCATTTTATAATTGCATTTTATTAGGTGCCAACAAAGAGATAAATGAATGGCATTAAGATTCAGATGAGCAAGCAAGAAAATCAAGCATCATCAATTTTCTCACCATTGTCAGTTTCATCTACCAATATGTTGTCACTGAAGAAGTTGGGGAGAAATGTCAACACTTGACTCTTTCCTTTAGCACACCACACTTATCCTCATGTAATATCTGGCATTTAATCTCAGAATTATCAAAGCATAGAAAAGGAAGGCTCACCATGAGAAAAAGAAGCTCACTCCTGAAGAATTCAAGCTGCAGAGATAGTGGCAGTGAAGATGACCACCATTTGACATTTTGATTTATAATCTCCCAAATGCTTCTCATACTTACTTTACAGAAAAGCAACAAGAATTTAGACCCATTTACAAAGATTTTATTAATTTTATTAATTTATAGGCAAGAGAGCAGAGTATTGCTTAGGTCTGGCACTGGTGGTATTGGGGTTTGAACCTGGGACCTCAATAATGCAATTTCCATACTTTTAATGCTTATCTACATCTCCAGTCTCAAATTGTTTTTATTAATAGTAGAGCACCACTTGGACATGTGAAGTGCTGGGGATCAAACTTGGGACCACACATTTGCAAGCTTTGTGATCTACTTCTATGCCATCTCCCTGTCCATGGGAATTTATATTATTTGATGGATAAGGAAGCTGAGGTACAGAGAAATGAGGGCAGTGTCCAAGAATGTATAAGCATTTCAAGGTCAGAAAACAGGTGTGTAGGGGCCAGGTGGTGATGCACCAGGTTAAGTGCATACATTACAGTGCTCAAGGACCTAGGTTCAAACCCCTGGTCCCCACCTGCAGGGGGAAAGCTTCACAAGTGGTGAAGCAGGGCTGCAGGTGTTTCTCTGTTTCTCTCCCTCTCTACCTCCCCCCCTCTCAATTTCTCTGTCTCTATCCAATAATAAATAAATAAAATAAAAATAGAAGATTAAAAAAATTTTTTTAATAAAAAAAAAGAAAGAAAGAAAACAGGTGTGAAGGAAAGGACAGCCAACACAGAATTAAGTTGAATGACTTGGCTGAAGAACGGATGTTCCCTCTACCTTGAGTTACAGGTCTGGCTAGTGTTTTTCTTGCTATCTGAACTCTGCTACCTCGTGTTTTTGTTTATTTTCTTTTTATTTCTCTGAAAAAACACAAAGCAATAGCAAATATGATACTATAGGACAAACCACAAAAATGCACTTTAGTGACGGGGGAGGTGTTCCTCTTGAAACCAATTTAAAGTATTTGGCAAAATAAGTTTATGCTGTCACCAACAGGCAATTAACCAAGATATCCATGTCTTTAGGAGCTACGACTGAGATCATAATCCATAATCATTTCAAGATTCAACAAGGAAGGAAACACAAGGACATCCAGGAATCAAGCTATACTTTCTGCACTGGGAAGTCATACTTGTGCTAGAGTATGTCTTTAATTTGTTCTTTTCCCTCATCACTTTGTTTGATCTAAATATACATTCCTGGTTTTCCCCTACCTTCACATTAAATAAGCACCAAATAGTAACAAGAACCATACTTAAAGCCCTAATTCTCAGGAGGCCCAATACACATACATATACACACAATATATAATATGTAGTATATATTACATAGTGTAACACACATACATACAGAGAACTTTATTCTTTAGAGTGAGTATTAGGTAGAAAACTGGGATCAAGTGAAGAAGCGATCACCTTGGCAACCAGTATTTCTCCCAGAGTCCCACCTAAATGCGAACTGGAACAGGACAGATTGGAAGATCTGGTGGTGAGATGGATTACCCACAAAAACAGCAAAAGAGACCATGACTTATCAAATATTTCTTTTGAGCATTTGTCACAATCAACTGAGTTCCTGGAAAGTTTCATGAAAGGATTTCCTTAATAAGATGGCCAAGGGATGAGGATTCAGGCATTACTGCCACCTATTTCTCCTCTTTTCTTGGGGGAGAGAGGACAAGGTTGAAAATGTCTTTCCATCCTCCTGGGTAAATTATATCCCCAAAATGGTCTTTTGCAAAAATCAACATGAAAAGTAGCATATCATGGGTATGCTGGTCTCAAAATGATAACAGAAAACTAGTGTGTGGAGTATGGGATGTGGAGAGACGAGTACTTTTAGAAGGTCTACACATGAAAAGGGTAAGAACCAAAAGAAAATATAAAACTCTAAAACAAAATTCTGTTTACCAGGTCCCATATTCTTGAGTCAGCTGGTATTTATCCTCAGTACTTGAGAATCTTTGCTTTCTTTATTTTGGAGGGATAGGATGGACAGTGAGCTATATCAGGGTAGAGAAATGGGAAGGAGGGAGAACTCTATGAAGTTAAGATGCCAGTACTCTAAATAAGCAGTAACATTTTTGTCTGTTTTGTCAAAATTGTAAACATAAATACTGAAAAAAAACATATATCAGAAAAGAACTTGATAAACATTGTTTTCCATGAACATAAAACCCAAACAATGCAAATATATATTTGAAGTTCTCCTGCCAAACCACTTATGCCTTCCCCTAGCAATTGGGGCCCAGGGTACTAGGACAGGTGGGTTAGTGGCTCTGGCTATTGTGGTGATGTTGCTGACAGCTAGAGTGGCATGGCTTTGAATGTGGAAAGCTACCTCTCTCCTAATTAGATCCTAGGGATGGAGACAGGTACTTACTAAAAGTTTTAGCTTAGGGGGCCCATGGACTGATGCCCACGTTGAGCACAAATGACCAGGGTAGGTCTTAACTGGACCAGTCCTCAAAATATTATAACACTGAGGAATCTGCCCTTGATAGAGGTCTGCTTGTACTTATTAATCTACTGAAGTCTAGTTTCTCTGAGAATTCTTCTGAAAAATTCAGAGTAGCAATATGATGGTAGCCACCTCCTCTCAAGTAGTACCTTCCCTTGGTGTCATATCCAAAAACACTGTCCCAGGATCTTACAATGGCATGCTGCATATTTGGTCAAAGCCTATATGGTATGCATTTGACATTGACATCTTTAGTAGTGTAGGGCATAATGGTTGCCAATCAAGCCTATATTTCAGAGAGTCCTGGAGCTTATCTGGTTCTCCCAGTGCTAACCTGTGCTGTCGTCACTATATATCCCCAGTCTGGTTTCCTTCTTTTTCTAGTCTGCAACTAGTATTAAGCTGCCAACAGTTTCTATCTAGACTGAGACCAAAAATGGTAGTAGCAGCCATGCACCCTGCTTATTCTATTTCTGGAAGTGAAGATTCTGTCCTAGGAACAGTGAAAGGAGTTTCAGGTAGTGATGATGCTTAAACAATTATCTTGCTGCTCAGTTCTATATCCTATCCTGGGTTATGCTATCTTGTAAGTTCAACAAGAAGGGCTCTGACTGTCTCCATCAGAGGCAATACCTATCACTGTCCTATTGTCCCGAGGACAGCTCTTAGCTAAGATTTGATGAGCTCCTTTTTCTCTTCTCAGACAGACTGGGAATCTAGCCCACGAGATTTTGGGGGTTGGTGATTTCTCTCTGCTATGGTTGTCACACTCCACAGATAAGAGCTTAAATTGCCCAGAAGGACAAGGCAAGACAAAGGAAACAAGTAGTGGTTTTCCCCTTACTGTAAAGGCATTTGGTGAGTGTTTATTTCTTGTCAAATGGTCATGATAATTTTAACCCCATCTACCCAAGACAGCTTTATGAGAGAGCAAGAGGATGAAAATTTGGAAAGTGTTTCCTAGAATTCTATGTTTGAGATGAAG
This sequence comes from Erinaceus europaeus, assembly GCF_950295315.1. Lineage (NCBI taxonomy): Eukaryota > Metazoa > Chordata > Mammalia > Eulipotyphla > Erinaceidae > Erinaceus > Erinaceus europaeus. The sequence goes on along the minus strand of NC_080185.1, from coordinate 82,773,527 downwards.
AGGGCCTCCTTCACACTTTCATTCCCAACCCCATGATTGATGTATTTCCTCATGATGGAGGCAAAAATATGAGTCCCTTGAGCAATGATGTTATTCTCAGACTTACAGTACTCCCAGAGATGCAGCTTCTAAGAGTAAGGTCTATTCTTTGCATGGAGGAACATGGTTGTAATCTGAGGAACAGTGAAAAAGAAACGTGCATACATCACCTGACCAAGTGGCAATTTGTTCACAAAGTCACCTCAAATTGGAGGGTCAATAATATCTGTTTGCAAGACAATTTACCATATCTTTTGGAATAACAAGGACCTTACTGACTATGGAAAACTGAGAAATGTTAAACATGTACAGACTGTAATTTGCTGTCAACTGTAAACCATTAATCCCCCCAGTTAAAAAAAAAACCTTAAAAATAGTTATCGGGGGATACTATAATTTTGGCCTGTGTCAAGGATGTTTGAACACACACACACACACACACACACACACACACACACACACACACACAAACTTAGCAAATGTAATAGAATTATAGCATCCCAAACCCTGCATGGATTATAAAAAGAAACCCCAGAAGCAAAAACCAAAACACAGAAACTTGTCAGGGCAAATATACTTGATTTGAATATGGCCATAGGTGCCAGAAGTGGGATATAGGAAAGCAAAAACAAAAACTTACAGAAGTTTTCCTTGGCCAAAAATATTTTCAAGTTTAACAGTAAACCCCCCCACCCCTCTTCCCAATCCTGGGTTCCCATTCACATGCTCAGGCCCTATGCCTCCATTCCAGACCTACTGAGGCCTATTCAGACAGGTTACCATTCATAGAAGTAGAGGAGTAGTAGGTGATAGGGAGAGAAGCACCTTGATCAGCCCTCTCCTTTGACAGGTTAAGGCTGGAAGACCTATAGCAAATGGAATGAGGCAGCAGGGCCTTAGGCTGGACCCTGGGTAGCTGAGGCATGCCATGTGTGGTGCTCAAGGGCTTAGACTGGGGAAGAAGGCTGCAGTTGAAGCCTTCAGCACTAGATGAACAACTGGAATCATCAACAGGCAACAATACATCTCGAGGCCTGGCACTTTCACTCTGGAAGGCCTGTGACTGGAGGTTAAAACAAGGGCCCATGGACAGTGGTAGGTGGGAAGGACGAGCAAGCTGAGGTCCAGATTTTCCAAGTGCTTCTGGCTCTGGCACTGATGCCGACAGCAACAGTGACAGAGTCATAGGAGGGACACAACAGACAGCCTGCTTATGTGGAGACTGGGTGGAAAGCCCATCAAACTGGCTGGGATTTATCCAGGCAGAGCCTGACCCCACTGGGAGAGGACAGGGAACCCAGATAGGCCAGTCATAGACCCCTGGGGGTTCCGTATAGAGGGACAGGGGACTATCTCGACCACATTCTTCCTCCTCTTCATCTAATTCTTCTTGCTGAGCATGCATCTCATCAGATTCTATGTGACCCTGAGTCAAGTGGGGATTGGAAAGGGTCTCCGCAGTGTCAAGGGAGCGGCTCCTCCTGTTGAGAGCCATGACAGCAGGTGGAGGTCGAGGCTGCAAACCAGGTAGCCCCAAGTATCGAGGGAGACTGTTTATACCCCAAGGTAGACCTTGGAAGAATTGGCTATGGTGGTTGTTGAAGGAATGTTTCTGGTAATACCCTAGCTCAAAAGCTTCCAAAGAAGCTGCAAGGTCTTCTTCATTATGGAATTCAGGATTCTCCTCACACTTGCCTTCCCCATCTCGTTCTACATCAGCAATGTCAAAAGTTACCATGGGAGGGAGCTCAGGAAGGTTTTGAGTGAAGGATGATTCAGAGTCAGAGCTGTAGGACATGCTAGAGAAGATGTTGCCATTGCTAGTGAATTTGACAAGGGCCTGTGAGAAACTCACAGTGGCATTCCCTTCCCTCTCCACCTCCTCTTCCTCGGGATCTTCAGGGGGTGAATAAGTAGGGTAGGCCTTCCTAGGGGAGCCTACAAAATTTGCCTCTTGCATATCTGGCTCAAACATGGAATCACTCTGGAAAAGCTGCATCAGGCAGGTACTTTGATCTTTCTTAGAGCAGTTTCCCTCATAACGCTTCTCCAGAGGACGTAAATCCCTCCAGTCTGGCTCACTGCTCCCAGTGGAAGGGAAAGCTGAGGTGGTTCCCCGGGGAGTAATATGAGAAGTGTCTGATGCTCCTGCCATCTGGCTTACTACAGATGAATTTACAGGCCTCATCTGATACTCCATGATGGGTTTACCCTGCTGGGCTTGGATCTCTCGAACTTGAGCCTCTTGAACAGGGACCTCCCTAGCACAGATTTCTTGAACACAGGTCTTTCTGGCACAAACTTCCCTGGAATAAGTTCTTACAACTTGGGCCTTTCTGACATGAGCATCTTGGGTATGAATTCCTTGAGAATGGGTGTCCCTGGCATGAATTTCTTGGGTATAGGCCTCATTGGTGTGAGCCTCTCTGACACGTGCTTCCAAAGCCTGCTGGGCCTCAAGCTGTTCTCGCCTAAGCTCCCAATATAATAACTGTTTCTGTATAGTCACTAGCCGTTCTTCCTCTGTCTCCATTGCTCCAGGTGGCCTAGATGAAGAAAATGGCTCAAAATTCCAGAAGGAATCAAATATCTCAGAGTTGCGACCATGAAGGTCATAAAAACAGTCATCTCGAGGTGGAGAGTTCTCAAGACTGTCATCTGGCTCATAGAATTCATAGAGGGCATCTCCACTGTAGCTATCTCTGGGCAAACAATCCTTGTGGATAAGTCCTAGGGTCTCACCAGAATCATCTTCAAATCCAGGTGTAGTGGAATCATAATAACCCTCATCACTGTTGGGGGCAGATTCTTGCTGGTCACTCTGAGGAGTCAAAAGGTTCCCAACAGCTAAGAGAGGACAAGACTGACCTGGGTCAAGAAGCATATAGCCATGATGGTGGCCCGAGAATGTAGTAGAGTGGTAGCCCAGATTCAAATGGGGTCTTGGGTATATCAGGGCATTTGTCCACAGATATGCTAAGTCATTATCTTCTTCCTCTTTGGCCTCCTCCTCTTCTTCCTCCTCTTCTTCTAATTCGATCTCCTCCTCTTCTTCTTCCTCATCATCTGGTAAGGCCATCTCCTCCCCACCTCCTTGGTAAGTCACCAAACAAGAACTTCGTTTGGTCCCATCTCGATTGGCTCTCTGGCCTCCAGAAGCCATGCTGTCTGTCATACTGTCCATGTCCTGTTCTGCTATGATGTCACCACAACCAGTCAGTGAGTCAAAGCTTTTGAGGGATGTTACATCCCCAAATAATAGGCTCAGCTGGTCCCTCACAGGGCTACTTGGATAGATTTTCCTCTCCTGCCCCCACATTCTCCCCAGTTTCTGGGCTATGTAGTTCCTCTGGGCCACTGGATTTAAGGACAGGCTTGGATTGCTGAGATGCTGAGACACAATTCTCCAGAGATTTTTCTGAATCTTTACAGACCACCTTCTCAGAGGCTGCTGAAGAAGGCTCTGTTGCTAAAGAAATTTTTGATCCAGAGACATTTGGGGGCTTAGTATTTCTTTTTTGAAAGGTTGGTGAGTCTCATCTGCTTTGGGCAAAAAGGCTGAGGTAATATCTTCATGGAGTCCTGGACTCTGGCTCCCTCAGACTTCTTAGCTCTTGGTTCATTTTGCCTCAGTGCCAGAGACCTTGCTTTTCCGGTGACGACGAATACTGCTAAAAAAACCTTTCAGGCCTTTTTTTGGCTTGGGTACAAGAATTACTCTTTTCAGTTCCAGATTTCTCTGTAGATACAGCTAGAGACAACTTGTTTCTAGAATCTGCCTCTAAAATACCATGCTCGCTCTGGGGAATTGGGAAGTTGGCAGGGTGAATGAGGCAAAAATA